>NC_063058.1:12191253-12491253 GCF_018812025.1 Megalobrama amblycephala
CTGATAGATAGACAGACAGACAGACAGATAGATAGATAGATAGATAGATAGATAGATAGACAGACAGACAGACAGACAGACAGATAGATAGATGGATAGATAGATAAACAGACAGACAGATAGATAGATAGATAGATAGATAGATAGACAGACAGACAGGTAGATAGATAGATAGATAGATAGATAGATAGATAGATAGATAGATAGATAGATAGATAGATAGATAGATAGATAGATAGATAGATAGATAGATAAACAGACAGACAGACAGACAGACAGATAGATAGATAGATAGATAGATAGATAGATAAACAGACAGACAGACAGATAGATAGATAGATAGATAGATAGATAGATAGATAGATAGATAAACAGACAGACAGACAGATAGATAGATAGATAGATAGATAGATAAACAGACAGACAGACAGATAGATAGATAGATAGATAGATAAACAGACAGACAGACAGACAGATAGATAGATAGATAGATAGATAAACAGACAGACAGACAGATAGATAGATAGATAGATAGATAGATAGATAGATAGATAGATAAACAGACAGACAGATAGATAGATAGATAGATAGATAGATAGATAGATAGATAGATAGATAGATAGATAGATAGATAGATAGATAGATAGATAGATAGATAAACAGACAGACAGATAGATAGATAGATAGATAGATAGATAGATAGATATATAGATAGATAGATAGATAGAGACAGACAGACAGACAGACAGACAGACAGACAGATAGATAGATAGATAGATAGATAGATAGATAGATAGACAGACAGACAGACAGACAGACAGACAGACAGATAGATAGATAGAGACAGACAGACAGACAGACAGACAGATAGACAGACAGACAGACAGACAGATAGATAGATAGATAGATAGATAGATAGAGACAGACAGACAGACAGACAGACAGACAGATAGATAGATAGATAGATAGATAAACAGAAAGACAGTCAGATATATAGACAGATAGATAGATAGATAGATAGATAGACAGACAGACAGATAGATAAACAGACAGACAGACAGATAGACAAACAGACAGTCAGGCAGACAGACAGACAGACAGATAGATAGATAAACAGACAGACAGACAGACAGACAGACAGATAGATAGATAGATAGACAGATAGACAGACATAGATAGACAGATAGATAGATAGACTGATAGATAGACAGACAGACAGACAGACAGATAGATAGATAGATAGATAGATAGATAGATAGATAGATAGATAGATAGATAGATAGATAGATAGATAGATAGACAGACAGACAGACAGACAGATAGATGGATAGATAGATAAACAGACAGACATATAGATAGATAGATAGATAGATAGATAGATAGATAGATAGATAGATAGATAGACAGACAGACAGGTAGATAGATAGATAGATAGACAGACATAGATAGACAGATAGATAGATAGACTGATAGATAGACAGACAGACAGATAGATAGACAGACAGACAGACAGACAGACAGACAGACAGATAGATAGATAGATAGATAGATAGATAGATAGATAGATAGATAGATAGATAGATAGACAGATAGATAGACAGACAGACAGACAGACAGACAGACAGACAGATAGATAGATAAACAGACAGACAGACAGACAGACAGACAGATAGATAGATAGATAGATAGATAGATAAACAGACAGACAGAGAGATAGATAGATAGATAGACAGACAGACAGACAGACAGACAGATAGATAGATAGATAGATAGATAGATAGATAGATAGATAGATAGATAGATAGATAGACAGATAGATAGACTGATAGATAGACAGACAGATAGATAGATAGATAGATAGATAGACAGACAGACAGACAGACAGACAGACAGATAGATAGATAGATAGATAGATAGATAGATAGATAGATAGATAGATAGATAGATAGATAGATAGATAGATAGAAAATAAATTATAATTTATAATAAATAAAATAATGAATAAAATAAATTGAAATTGAAAAATAGAACACATTGTTTTAAGTATAAGCAGTTTACACCAGTCTCCACCAGTTCAGTATTAGTCATGTTAGTCTTATGTTCATAACTCCACCTTGCAGTATGAAAACACTGTTTTATATTGGCTGGTTTTATTCCCATCAGGAGTCGCCCCAGGTTCACTTATAAAATAATGCATGCAGTCTTGCTCCACTAGCACAAGAATGTACTGTAATTTCCTCACACCCGCACACACATCAGATCTGCTGCGGGCGCTCTGGTGTGTGTTTTGTGAGTGTGGCAGTAGACAGAGACAGACTCTGAATGTAGGCACCTGAGCTGTTGGGCAGAATAACAGGATGCTCTGTGCAAGTTTGAGCATCTCCATCATACAGGATGGTAGTCCACAGGGAACAGCCTTCCTGTTTTAGGGCCACAAGCGGGTCACGGTGCAGAGTGGGCCCACAGTGACACCTAGTGGAGGACTGCATCTGTCTATAAGCAGGTGCATAATGTGTATGCAGGGTGTTTTTCTGTTTTGGTGTTCCATTTTGTTTTTAAATGTAGTGTGTGTTTTGCTTTGGTTTGATTATTTTTATGCCTTTTTGTTTGGTGCTTTTTTGTTTTAGTTTATTTTGTGCTTTTTTATTCAACTTATAGTATAGAAAGGACAGAAACAATTCAGGACTAGAGGGGAGGAAAAGCTTTGGTAAATGTTGTGAGCCAAATTCGACCTTGCAGTTTGCCCATGGAAAAATGTTGCTCTAGGGTTTTGTGGGTGGTTGCCAGGGCATTGCTAAATGGGTGCTAGAGTATTTTTGGTGGTTGTCAAGGTGTTGTTAAAGGTTTGATGGGGTGTTTTGGGTGGTGTTAGATGGTTACTAGATTGTTTTGAATAGTTGCCAGGGCATTTCTATTTGGTTTATAAAAGTGTTCTGGGTTTTTGCTAGGTGGTTGTGTACTGGTCCAAGACAAAACTGGATGGCTGTCAGGGTGTTGCTAGACTGTTGCTATGGTGCTCAGGGCATTTTCTATATGGTTTTTAGGGTATTTACTATTTTGGGTGGTTGTCAGGGTGTTGCTATGGTATTCTGGGTGATTGCCAGGACATTTTCTATATGGTTGCTAGGGTATTTTGGCTAGTTGTCAGGGTGTTGCTATGGTGTTCTGGGTGATTGCCAGGGCATTTTCTATTTGGTTTCTATTGTATTTTGTAGTGGTTGTCAGGGTGTTGCTAGACTGTTGCTATGGTGTTCTGTGTGATTGCCAGGGCATTTTCTATATGGTTGCTAGGGTATTTTGGGTGGTTGTCAGGGTGTTGCTAGACTGTTGCTATGGTGTTCTGGGTGATTGCCAGGGCATTTTCTATATGGTTTCTAGGGTATTTTGGGTGGTTGTCAGGGTGTTGCTAGACTGTTGCTATGGTGTTCTGGGTGATTGCCAGGGCATTTTCTATATGGTTTCTAGGGTATTTTGGGTGGTTGTCAGGGTGTTGCTAGACTGTTGCTATGGTGTTCTGGGTGATTGCCAGGGCATTTTCTATATGGTTTCTACGGTATTTTGGGTGGTTGTCAAAGTGTTGCTATGGTGTTCTGGGTGATTGCCAGAACATTTTCAATATGGTTATTGACAGACAGACAGACAGACAGATAGATAGATAGATAGATAGATAGATAGATAGATAGATAGATAGATAGATAGATAGATAGATAGATAGATAGATAGTTGGTGGGTGGGTGGTTGTCAGGGTGTTGCTAAAAGTTTGCTGGGGTGTCCTGGGTGGTGAAAATGGCATTGTTATGGTATTTTGAATAGTTGCCAGGGCGTTTCGTTTTAGTTTATAGGGTGTTTCGTGTGGTTACCATGGCATTGCTAGATGGTTGCTATGGTTTTGGATAGTTGCCAGGCCGTTTCTGTTTGGTTTTAAGGGTGTTCTGGGTGATTGCTAGGTGTTTGTTTACTGGTCCAAGAGAAAACTGCTTACATTATATTTTTTCACCATTGTATTGTCCGCCACAAAAAAATTTGGACGGTTGTCAGAGTGTTGCTAGACAGTTACTAGGGTGTTCTGAGTGGTTGTCAGGGTGTTGCCAGATGGTTGCTATGGTGTTCCGGGTGATTGCCAGGGTGTTTTTATATGGTTGATAGGGTGTTCTGAGTGGTTGTTAGGGTGTTGCCAGATGGTTGCTAGGGTGTTCCAGGTGATTGCCAGGGTGTTTTTATATGGTTGATAGGGTGTTCTGAGTGGTTGTTAGGGTGTTTCCAGATGGTTGTTAGGGTGTTCTGGGTGATTTCCACGGTATTTTGATATGGTTGATAGGGTGTTCTGGGTGGTTGTCAGGGTGTTCACATTACTTTTTCACCAATTTTTTCCCATTCCACAGTCAAAAGTCGTAAGTTATTCGCTTAGAATGGCACACTTCTCCACAAGATTTGCAGTTTTTTTTTTCCAAATAAGCCTGAAAATCCAGTGATACTCTGGATACGTTTAGCCGTGATGATCATATAGGAAATATAGGTTCGAATCCAGCCTGCTCTGTATCTCAATCCAGTTCTCTACATTGTTCCACATTATCTCCTATCTTTCTTGTTAAATAAAATGGCAAAGAGCCAAGATAATGTATGTTTTTCAGTATATATGTGCAAAGAAGTAAATATCACAAACGTCCTTTAGTTTTTATATTGAATCTGCCAGTTTGCTTTATGCTTGAGTTACACCGAACATATACACCCTCTATGCTGCTGTCAACTCTCTCTCCAGCTATAGGCGACAACTCTCACTCTCACTCTGACCCCACTTTCGTATAGAGTTTCTTTCTTTGACTTGCCTCACTGCACTGTCAAGGTCATGAATAACAGCCTCCACTATCTGCCAGCCCTGGATTCCAACAGCTTATTCAAACCTGTAGACCTCCTCAGCAGGCATATACACCGCTCAGCTGGCCTTGACAGACAAAGGCAGAGTCAGGCTGTCGGGATTGGGTTGCGTATGCGTTTATGTAGGCGGTGTGTGGGTGGATACTTGAGATAGGCAATCACCGCAGAGATGTTCTGCAAATTCAGCCGCTCAAGGCTGTTTTCCCCAACAACAGGTGCTTTCAAGCATTCAAGGCTGCGTTTTTGTTAATTCTTTGCATTTGAATAGCATACTAATGTAAAGTCAACACAATTCCTGTCTCTCGAGCATCCAACTTGTGTAAATACATTTGTGTCCCTCACAAGGTCACGTTTTTGGCTCGTCATGCCTGTTTTGGAACTGCATACACAATGTAAACTGTGACCGTCTCAATTTCTGCAGACCGAGACAGCTTCATTAGCACCTGCGCTATCAGCGGTTATTTACTGCGTTTCTGAGCTCTACGGACTCAACGACGCTCCTGCTGAGCTCTGATAAGAGACTCCAGTGGCTCGCTGAGGAGAAGAGAAGGATGGCAAGGGGGGAGGCATTTTGTGTAAACAGGTTCTGCCGGACTGCTTTGAACACTGGAGATGAACTGTATCTGTTTACAGCAGCTCGGTGCACGAGAGAGGAATGCAAACAGACAGGAAAAGAAGTTGAAGAAAGAATAGTGAAAAAGAAGTTTGGGCCCTAATTGAACCAGTGCAATTCCTTAATAGATCTTCAAATATAATGTGTAAATATTGCATTTCCCGCTTGAATCTTTTTTTTGGGATATTGTCTAATAAGGTAACATTTTTCATGAGACAATTTATGTTATTCTATCTTATCAGCCAGTTGCTTAATTGGATATTTCACACAAAAATAAAAAGGTTGTCATTATTTACTTATGCTGTTATAAACCAGTATGACTTTAAGTCAGTTTTAACGGCACATGCTAGTCGATGAGTTGAATCAACTCCACAGCAACTACATAAATTTATCCACTAACCATTCAGAAACATCCAGATGCATTCTAAAAGTTGTAACTTCTTCCCGAGTCTCTCCATCAGTGTCGACTCCGGTTTGAACAATGTAAGGCTGAACACCGTTACTGACAATCGTCATTTTGGCTGCGTGAGATTCTACAGCTTTGTTGTTGTTGAGCAACCGAAGTGCGAGCTGTTAAAGCTCTACCCTCTTCTGGAAAGGGGGCTGGGAGCAGCAGCTCATTTGCATTTAAAGGGACATGCACACAAATGGCATGTTTTTGCTCACACCCAAATAGGGGTAAATTTGACATGATATAATAAATGATCTGTGGGGTATTTTGAGCTGAAACTTCACAGACACATTCTAGGGGCACCAGAGACTTATATTACATCTCGTAAAAGGGGCATTATAGGTCCTCTTTAATACTTTTATTCAACAAGGGCACATTAAATTGATCAAAAATGACAGTAAAGACATTTGTAATGTTACAAAAGATTTCTGTTTCAAATAAATGCTGTTCTTTTGAGCTTTCAGCTTTGGCATCAGAGGAAAAAAATAGAATTTGAAATATACTAACATAGAAAACAGTTGTTTAAAATTGTAATAATATTTCACAAAATTATTGTTTTTACTGTATTTTTGTTTAAATAAAGCATTGGAGAGCATAAGAGTCTTCTTTCAAAAACATTAAAAATCGTACAGACCCAAACTCTTGAACAGTCATGTATATTCTTCTAAAGAATGTTATTGTCAGTTGATGTCATTGGGGTCCCAAAAAAATTATTTTTTTCTAAATATCTTCTTTTGTGTTCCAGAGGAAAAATTGTCTTTTTTTTTTTTTTTTTTTTTTTTTTGTGAAACTATCCCTTTGAATCCTTCTGTGAAGACTCCATTACTCCATTCTCTGACATTATGTTTTCTCCATATGAGCTCAATGCTTACTAATGGCCCTGTCTATCTCCGCCATCTTAAGAGACCTTACACTGAGCTGTCATTATATAAATCAGGGGCAGAACACTGGCTGAATAATAGCAGGGTCAGAGGTCATCTGCTTCCCTCCTACAATGATCCTTTTTTAATCTGCATTTTGTTCCATTCTTTAATGCTACCATGGGTTCAATTTGTCACTCTCAACCTCGAAAATTCAATTTCCATCCATGGACTCCATGTCTGCAGCCTCAGATAGAGTTGCTGGCAGCATTTTGATTGTAATCACTCAATTGAATGTATACACCACTCTCTGTATAGTATAGAAGTGAATCTGTATGTAAATGGCTGAGGAAGCACTACAGCACAATGCAGCATTGATTCAGACATGTTGGACCATGTGGTATAAAGTCAGTAAAAGGAAAAAGCAATCAGAGTAATGAACTCCTGCACAGTCATTTGTTTTAAACCAATTCTGTTAAGTGTGACTATGCTATAGGTTTGACTAACCTCATATGTGACTCTGAAACAGGATGGGAAACTTTACGTAAAATATTACAATTAATTAAGCAAAACCTCATGAGCAATTAGTACAGTTGTAAGTGTGATATACAGTGGGTACGGAAAGTATTCAGACCCCCTTAAATTTTTCACTCTTTGTTATATTGCAGCCATTTGCTAAAATCATTTAAGTTCATTTTTTTCCTCATTAATGTACACACAGCACCCCATATTGACAGAAAAACACAGAATTGTTGACATTTTTGCAGATTTATTAAAAAAGAAAAACTGAAATATCACATGGTCCTAAGTATTCAGACCCTTTGCTGTGACACTCATATATTTAACTCAGGTGCTGTCCATTTCTTTCTGATCATCCTTGAGATGGTTCTACACCTTCATTTGAGTCCAGCTGTGTTCGATTATACTGATTGGACTTGATTAGGAAAGCCACACACCTGTCTATATAAGACCTTACAGCTTACAGTGCATGTCAGAGCAAATGAGAATCATGAGGTCAAAGGAACTGCCTGAAGAGCTCAGAGAGGCAAGGTACAGATGGCTGCAATATATCAAAGAGTGAAAAATTTAAGGGGGTCTGAATACTTTCCATACCCACTGTAGATGACTGAATTAATCTTGTTTTTGAACAAATTGGTTAAGTGAATGATTCCATGACTCACTAATTAAAGGAGTCATGAATCAATGTTTTTGTCCAATGTTTAATCAGCTGAGAGAATGATTCAGTGAATCTTTCCAATACAGTCACATGCTTTATTCCTGAATTAATCAATATTTTTGAACAAATAAGTTGAGTAAATGATTTAGTGAATTTCTCATAAATAGTCACTTATTCATTCCTTTTTTTATCAGTGAATCGACTGAATGAATGATTTAATGACTTATTCATAAAGACATGTTTTATTGATTCACAGACTCATTAATAAAGATATTAATTTGCTTTGTTTCTGAATAAATCAGTGTTTTGAATGAATTGGTTGCGTTAATGATTCAATGACTCACTCATAAAGACAGTCATTTGTTTTGTTCCTGAATTAATCAGTATTCATGAACTAATCGTTTGAGTAAATGATTCAATGGCTCACTCATAAATACATTCGCTTTTGTTCTTGAATGAAGTGTTTATGAATGAATCAGTTAATTGGAGATTCACATTAAATTAGAGGACCAACTAACCATTGTATAATAATTCAACATTCTAAGCATATGCTATTCACATTACTATGAATGGAAATCTCACAAACCAATTGCACTAATGCATGACTTCATTCAAGCATAGTACACTGAGATTATGACATCTGATTTGATGTCAGCATCAGTTATCTTCAAACAACATTGATATTGAATGATGGGATATCTGCTGCTTTAATGGAGGTGCCCACTAATGCATTTTCTAATAAAGACGTGTATCATACAGCCACAGGCTTTGAGAGAGTGCTGATCTGAATCCGATAACCAGCCGCAGACCTGCCAAAGTCTCAAAAATGTATTTCATCATGCTTTTTGCCTTCCCATCAATCTCCCAGACTGCCCGGCACCTTCTTCCTGGCTTCACCCAAGGTGTCCTTTTTACTGTTTGTTAGACTACACTGGCTTACTGATATCTCATCTCAAATAGCCAGGTGGTCTACAAAAAATGCCTAAATTCTTTATGCAAGTGGGTCCGCGAATAATTTGAAGTTGAAAAAGTTGCCGTTGGTTTAAAAAGTTTGAAATCTAGATATGTGCGTTTAGTGAAAATAGTTTCAAATAAAAGTTTACTTCAAAAAGCACATTTCAAAGCCATTCTTTGGTCGATACCTTCTGCCTTTTGGGCATGAAAACCATTAGGGTTTTTTTATCAGCAGTCAGGCGTGTGTAAATGTCAGATTTGGTGTATGCCATTAGGAGCTGCATGTTTTGCGCTGTTGAAAGGTCACTGGAGCCTTGTGGGAAATGCAGACTGCAACAGATGCTTTTAAACATGGTAAAGTGCCGCATGTTGGGGATTTGCATTGGATTCTGGGTAGTTAGTGCGCTAAATGTTTACAAATGTGTGTTTTACAGTCCTATCCCTGTGAGTATTTAAATCAAATGTACGTTCTGGAAGTGTTTGGGAACTCCTCTGGTTATGTCAAGGTATTTTCCCTCTTTAAATTTCACATTTGGTTTTCCTGTTCTCACCCAGTTTAGTCGGAATTGCTGAAGGGGAGTCAACGTGTCCTTCAACAAAAGCTGCTGTCCTTGACACACACACACACACACACACCACTCATACATGTTCACTTTGCTGACGAGGCATTACTGAGATCTTGCCTAGCCAGTCCAGCCCACTTGGGAATCAATTGATTTAATTCATGTAGTGCCGTATGCCATATCCAAGGCAAACAATGGAATGTAGTTGAATTTAAGCAGTGATAATGATGTTTTAGAGTATTAGATGTGAATTAGGATCAGTCATTGAAGCTTATATGTCTACAATCACATCCAATAAACATGATTTCACCAAACAAATGAGATTATAAGCACTGGAATTTTAAATTATTGGTGACAGGTCTTGGGTCAACTAAAATGTATTTTACATTCTGTATAGATTATTTAATTAATAACATAATATATTCATAATGTACATACATTCATTATAGACTAAAATCTCAAAACAAGTGTAATTTTTTCTGGTTGTTAAATATTATTTGAACATTAATATAATATAATATAATATAATATAATATAATATAATATAATATAATATAATATAATATAATATAATATTATTTTTATATTGTTATATGCATTTTTAAAAAAAAATCAGTATTTTATCAATTATTTCCATATCATCTTAATCCATAATGTATAAATGAGATTTTAAGAATAAGGACAAAAATAAATGTATAATGAAAATATTTAAAAAATTATATATTACACTGATAACAGTGTATATTTTTATTTTCTGAATAAGCGAGGAGATAAACATTACAAGCAGTATAAATTAAGTTGATTTCTGCTTCCTGTTAAAGGAAGAGGATGTGGATCTGACCGATGCATTAAAAATTCATCTGGCTTTCAGATTGTGCACACACACACACACACACACACAGGGAAAGAAAAACAGACGCTTTTGTTCGGCTGTTTCATATCCTCATCTGAATCGCCTGGCAGGGGGTGTGATTCTTTATATTGAACATTAATATGAATGAGACACTTCGGAACAGATTGCTTTCTGTGGATACTCATTTCCGTGTGCTCGTATGGACATTGATGGGACTTTTATTTATGCAGGCAAATAAATGTGTATTTTTGTTGTATTTATTCCGGATAATATCCTCCTAGCTGACTTGAACGTAATGATAGTTCTCTGTATGCGCGGCAAGTTTTATGAAGTGGAACAGTGAAATTTCGGTCTGTATCTCACATAAAACTCTCATATGACTCCAGAAGATTTGGATGTAGCGCACAAGACAGATGGAATTTTTATGATACTTTTCCTTTAAGAAACAGCAGGTGTATAAATCTATCCTTTCATTTTTCTTCACAAACACTCTTCTTTGTGTCATGTGCACACACACCATCATCGGTACCTCCATTAACACATCCAGGCACCTGTCACTAGGAGGGCAAGAGTCGGAAGGAAAAGTGTGAGAGAGACAAATTGCAGGCTGCTTTAAAATCAAAAGGTCTTTGAGTCCAGACTGAAAGAGATGAATGGATGAATGAAACCTGATTCAACTCATTCATTTGTAGAAGTTCATGTTATTTATTACCCTACAGGATTTTCCCTGTTCTTTTAAAATCTTTCAAAAATTGGATTGGAATTGACATCTCAGCCATGAGCACAATAAAGGGTTAGTTCACCCAAAAATGAAAATTCTGTCATTAATTACTCACCTTCATGTCATTCCACACCCGTAAGACCTTCGTTCATCTTCGGAACACAAATTAAGATATTTTTGATGAAATATGAGAGGTATCTGACTCATCCATAGACAGCAATTTAACCACCACTTTCAAGGTCCAGAAAGGTGCTAAAGACATCGTTAAAATGATCGACGTGACTGCAGTGGTTCAAACTTAATATTATGACGCGACTAGAATACTTTTTGTGCGCACAAACAAATCTTCTCTTCTGTGACATTCTCCTACGCTGTTTACGTCGAGCGCTTCCAGGTTTTACATCAGAATGCCGACTCTTAATTGTCCGGCTCCTGCGTCAGCATCACATGTAAAAAATATCTTAAAAATATCTTAATTTGTGTTCTGAAGATGAACAAAGGTCTTACAGGTGTGGAACGACATGAGGGTGAGTAATTAATGACAGAAATTTCATTTTTGGGTAAACTAACATATGACATCCACACTTGCATATTCAACATTCAAGGGTTACTCATTTTAGAATCAAAGATCTTAGCCAATCATTAAAGGGTTTATTTGCATATGAAACCTCTTAAAGGTACAGCATTAAAAGCTAATACTTACAAGTATTTTAATTCTGATGTTCAGCAAGAGGGTTAAATAGTTGTAAAAATGTTACATGGTTTTTGATGCAAGATACTTATGTATAATGTAGGTCTTATATACTTCTGAAAAATGTAGGTAAACTTCAGGGGGCGAACTGTAATGGGAATGAAAAAAAGGGACTGTTAAGGCTCAAACAATGGGCATTAGTTTTGGGCGAGACTATATGCTTGTCCAACCAATGACACACAGGAAAACCTGTTTGGAAACTTCAGTTCAGTTCATGACAACTCTCAAAATAGTTTAGCATGTTAATGAATATGGCAATTTTAAAGGATTAGTTCACTTTCAAATGAAAATTACCCCAAGCTTTACTCACCCTCAAGCCATCCTAGGTGTATATGACTTTCTTCTTTCTGATGAACACAATCGGAGTTATATTAATAAATATCCTGATACATCCGAGCTTTATAATGGCAGTGAGCTGAAGAAAGTGCTTCCGTCCACATCCATCCATCATAATCATACTCTACATGGCTCCAGGGGGTTAATAAAGTCCTTCTGAAGCGAAGCGATGCATTTGTGTAAAAAAAAAAAATTCCATATTTAACAAGTTTTAACAACATACAAGCTGCTGTGAGCATGTAAGACATGCTGCTGCTGCATAAATTGACATAAATAAATCTCGCAGCAGATCTAGGCAGGTGGAGCTAGGGAAGATGGAGGGTTTCCAAGGAAATCGCGCTGCAGGACTAGCTTACAGAAAACAATGAACCAGACTATTTAACTCCCTGAGGTCTGAAAACGCGCTGGCGCGTTTCGCAGGATTTTTTTCACATTGCAGCAAAACAGACTTAAAATACTCTGTCATTTCTTGTCATAGAGACATAAGTAATATATCAATTGAAACTATAGAATGTCTTCTTTTATTTGTGTACACTCAGAGTAAAAACACAATGTTGTGCTTTTTGTAAAATAAAGAAAACTAACATGATGCGTGATCTCTCCTCTCCCTCTGAACGAACTCCAATCTGATAGTTCTCAGAAAATGAACTGTAACTTATGAATACTAATGACAAAAAAAATGACACTTACGTCTAAAGAAACGTTGAAATGTCAGGTTTTAAATCGTGCAAGTCAAATCGAAAACAAACCTTCTGTGTTTATGTAATCTGTATGAAAAGAGAGCCATGTCAGAAATCTGTGATTCAGCTCATTATCCGCTAATGCGGCCACGCCCACGGAGGGAGCGCTATTCAGACGCAAATTCAGAGGCAATACATGCATACATCATCTCAATCGTGTATTTATTGTCTTGAAAAGTGTTTATTTGAATGTTAAAGCAATGGTTATCGATCTCTAGAAGACATGCCATTAGTTCCTGGTTCCTCTTCTTCTTTAGAATAATTTGTGGACTAAAGGTGTACAGAGAGCGCCCTCTGGCTACAAGTATGAATTGAAAAAACAGTATCCAGCACTCATAGTGATGACAATAAATATTACTTCTCAGTAGAGAAAATTGACATAAATATATAAGAATCCATCAATATTTCTCCAAATGTGCATGCTTTTAAGCTAAAAGCCTATATGAAATGCCATAGAGGTAACATAATTGTTCAGACACTTTGCATCACAGAAATACATTTTATTTTAAAGAATATAATAGAATACCATTATTTTAAATTGTAATAATATTTCACAGTATTGCTGTTTGTGATGAGCTGAGACATTATTACAGGGTTTTTTTTTTCACAGCCTACCTGACTGAAAGGCCTCATTAATATGCAAGTAATTTCAGGTCATTATTATGTGATTCTTTTGTCTTCTCAGGTGTAAATGGCCCATTATTCATGCAGATTCACGCCTCCACGCATACTGTGTTTCTTGACAAAAAGTGTCAAAAAGACTAGTTTGTGCTGAATACAGTGTAATGACACTTTTGTCATTTATATGTTTATGAACAACTGAAAAAAGCACAAATGTCAGGGCATGTCAAAACTTCTCCAAGCCCCAAATCAGCCTCAGACACCAGAGGGTTAAATGTTGAGCAAGCAATCTCATTGGCTGCAGAATCAGCAAAGGTTTCAGCTTGTACCATGTGATGTGACTGATTGCAGACTGCATGTAAATGACCGATCAGCCTGCACCATCTAGAGTTTCATGACTGAACTAGATAATAATTCTTCAAAACTGGTTTGTTGCAGTTAATGCTGCAGAATTTACACACTTTAGCCTAAAGTCTGCATTAAACGTAAGTTTCAATGATTTTTTCTTCTCTATTGTAATGTTTATCAAAGTGAAACGCTTCTCGAACAAGAACAAATTTAGGACAGGACTTGATTTTGTCCATGGGGAATTGATTGAATAGTTGCGATTTGCTATTGGTCGATCTCATGCGACTGACAGAATGTTACGCCCTCCCGTCATCAGAGAGAGAAGAGATGTTTGTGCAAGAGGGAGGGGAAGTTATTTTCATTAAATTACGAGGACACATGAATTAAAAAAAATGATGTGCATGAATAAATCATTTATAATAAATACTGCAATATTCCATTAAAAAATTAAGAATTGTCCATTTTGATTTAATGGTGACTTTAAATGGATTTTGATTGTGTTGTGTTCTCACTAAAGATATCTGTTTTTAAAACACATGCGATTATTAAGTCAAAGAATGTGGTGTGTGTTAAAAATAGAAAGAACTGAACCAAAAAGCATACAGGAAAGGACATAGAGAGCGATAACTGAAGCGAAAGAGACAGAGCATCTCGGTGAAGAAGACTCTGGAGACGTCGCCCCGTTCTGAGGGTAATTGAGCTCCGTGTGGTGGCAGACTCAGTCCTGTCAGTCTTCTGAAGCCCCATTTGCTGTGTTTAGTAGGTTGTGTGCTGAATACAGATGCAGGTATAAAAAAGACAGCACAGACCATACGGCACACCGCAATCACCGGCCAATCTAGTGTCACAGCCCTCTTACCCCATCTGTCAGTCTCTCTCCTCACATCTTCTTCCTTTGTCCAGATCCGCCCTGGTCTGATGGAAACGGATCAGCTCTCGGCTCAGCCTGAGGTGGCGAGTGTTCTGCTGGTCTGAATGTGAAATGAAGGTTTTCTAAACGTTCCCCTTCCTGTTCAATGCAGTTTGCTCTCGTCGTCTCTTTCAGAGCACATAGCTGCAAGGACAGAGTGAATAATTCATTAGGAATTAAAGTAGTCGGTTTGGAGGAGTAATATTTACCTTATTAGATCTTGCTTATTATGTTTAATATTTTAAGCCTAAGAGGAAAGTCTGGAACTCTTGCTCAGACATCCACAAATTGAAAATATACGAGAAAAAAAATGCCATAAGAATAAAATAAGCCACATTTTTGGCTTTGGTTTGTTATTTTTTGTTTTCGTCTGACTGGCGGGCAATTTTCACACGGTCAAGTTTCGTTGTATGGTTGAAAAATTCTCTGCAGCACTCTTGATGGGTTCTGGCTTGTGGTGTTGCCATAGTAATACAAGTTAGAGGGAGGAATCATTGGATTAATTCACATTGTTATTTTTAAATGGAAGTCATTTAAAGAAATGAAAAACCCAAACAATAGCAATTATTGCCTTTTTTTCAAAAAGAAAGCTGTTTTAGTTCTAAACTAATTGCATATTGTTATTGGACTCAGCATGGCTGTTTGCCGCAGTATTGCTTTTTGTCTCATGAGAGTGATGTGATAAACAGGCTCATCTAGACATGATTGACAGACACACACACTTACACACTCACACAGACCCAAAAATGAAAAATTCTGTTATTAATTACTCACCCTCATGTCGTTCTACACCCGTTCAATCCTCGGAACACAAATTAAGATATTTTTGATGAAATCTGAGAGGTATCCGACTCACCATAGACAGCAATTTAACCATCACATTCAAGGTCCAGAAAGGTACTAAAGACATCGTTAAAACAGTTCATGTGACTACAGCAGTTCAACCTTAATATTATTAAACGACAAGAATACTTTTTGTGCGCCAAAAAAACAAAATAACGACTTTATTTAACAATATCTAGTGATGGGCGATTTCAAAACACTGCTTCATGAAGCTTTGAAGTAGGGCTGCACGATTATGGCCTAAAATCAAAACCTCGATTAATTGAATATTTCACCTCGATTATGATTAATGAACAATTATTATTATTATTTATTTATTTTTGCCCTCATAGTTCACTGACAAGGTTTGTACTGTAAATATGATTGACTATTAAAAGGTGCGAATTTTTTTCCTATTGAAACAGTGATCTGACATAACAGCTCACTTTCAGCAGTTATTTTATCTATGGTTCGTAACATTTCTTACAGATTTCTGCTCGTTGTAAATCATATAAAGATAAATGAGAACAGTACCAGTACGAGTGATTGCATGTGTGAATTGTGAAGCTGTGGGTTGTAAATAGTTCCTTCAAAAGTATAAAATTATATGCTATAATAAAGCTACTACTACAGTTACTGTTTGTATGAATGTTCGTACCACAATGCAGCTGCACAAACACGGTAGCTCGATATAATAATACAAATCCAATCATCTAAAATCGCTTGAATGTCCAAACTGGCAAACCTTAAAACAAATACAACTGACAAAGTTTAGTGAAGATGCAAGGCTCACCGCTCGCGCACCATCACTATGTGTTGAACCGGTGTTCAAATCCGTGTTGCTTTTATGCCACTGACTGGACGGGGTGGAGTCATGTGGCTACGCACGCTAGCATGTTTTTAAGGGGGAAGTATTAACAGGATTAAAAAAACGAAATAACCGACATGGGAAAATTACGTCGGTTAGAGGTTCTGAATTTCGGTTTTGATTACTTTTCGATTAATCGTCCAGCCCTACTTCAAAGCTTTATGAATCTTCTGTTTCGAATCAGTGGTTTGGAGCACGTATCAAACTGCCAAAGTCACGTGAACTATTGAAATTTCGAAACACTTATGACATAACGAAGCCTCATTTACTGAAATCACGTGATTTTGGCTCTCTGAACCACTGATTCGGAAAAAAAATTCGTAAAGCTTCGAAGCTTCATAAGCAGTGTTTTGAAATCGCCCATCACTAGATATTGTTGAATAAAGTCGCTTTTTTTTTTTTTTTTGCGCACAAAAAGTATACTAGTTGCTTTATAATATTAAGGTTGAACCACTGTAGTCACATGAACTGTTTTAAATATGTTTTTAGTACCTTTCTGGGCATTGAAAAAGTAGATGATCTTACTGGCAATGCAGGCCTCACTGAGCCATCGGATTTTATCAAAAATATTTGCATTTGAATGAAGGTCTTTAGGGATGTGGAACGACATGAGGGTGAGTAATAAATGACATAATTTTCATTTTTGGGTGAACAAACCCTTTAATTTCATCATGGTTCTGACATCATATACATATGCTTCTGCAGCCTGGTTTCAGAAAATCCTTCTTTTCATCATGTCCTTTAAAGCAAAACCATAATATTCAGAGTTCATTGTTGTAAGATGATTGTCTAATGATTCATGGTGGCACTTAATGAATATTAATATGCGGTAACCTTTGGCATGGGGAGAGGAACACATTGTATTTGGAAGTGTACAGGTGTCATGCTGAGCTGACAGCCACTCTCAGAATAAGGAACAAGCTCCTCACAGCATGAGCAGAAGTCATTAGCAGTCACTGCTCATCAATCTCCTGCTACAGACCCGTGTGCCACAATCCAGACCACAGCTTTCTGTTAGCAGCATTGATTTAACATGGCCTTTCAGGAAACAGGATGGTGCTCTTTTAAGACAAAATAGCTAGAAACAAAATTAAAATTCATTAAAATCCTGAACAATTAAACTCAATGTGCTCAGATTCATTTATTTATTTCTCTAGCCAATACAAATGGTCTTTGACTTTATACTAATCACTAATCACTAATCTTCTCAGAACTTGACATGTGACCTTGTTAGGAAATTATCAACATTTTACTTCACTTGTGAGTGGTGTGTACACTGTGTGTGTGTGTGTGTATATATATATATATATATATATATATATATATATATATATATATATATATATATATATATATATATATAAAATTTAATTGACTTAATTCATTATATTTCATAAATATATAATGTAGATTTTGTTATATATTGTACATTAATATTTAAGTTCTATCAGTGTATCTGTGATCTTGATTAACATGAACGTTGTGCTTTCTGTTGAGCAGCTATAAAAGTTGCCAGGCAGGATTTGTGTTGTGGTAACCCAAGGTCAGGTTGCTAACACAGTCAGAGCTGTCTCTTCATCCAGCCATTTATTCACCTATTTAATATTCCTGACAAGATCTCAGAACGTTTCAGCCTCATGCAGAACACTGAGAATCCACAGAATGAACCTGCGAGCGCACAGGTAACCTCTTAACAGATACTGGTGGTCTGATGTCCTTTACTGCTGATCTCAGAACAAGTCTTTGCATATGATGGTTTATGGCAGAATGGAGCAGAAATGGGGAGTGAGGTTACACAGGGAGTGTTTGTTTGAACGAGATGGGCTGGTGGTATTTGGACTTCTGTCCTATTTGCATTACATTGAGACAAAAGCATATTGTATGTAGTTACCACAACATACTGTATTTGGTGATGGGTTTAAGACCTTCCTCCTATCTTCATTCTCATGAAACTCTCTATGTGGACACGTTTTGGATTTTATGAGTAAATGTAGTTTATTACTATACATTTTTGAAAATGCAGAAATATTACAGGCCAGTGACCTGGTCTATAAGTACTGGATATAGAAAAATATACTGTATTAACTTTACATGGCAGGTATGTAATGTGTTATGCAAACCATACTGTTAAATGGCCTAATATTCAACTGTCTCTACTGCATTTTGTCAGGATATGTTATTAAAGTTGGCATGAAACAGAATTTGCACTAGACTTTTCTCACCTATTGTGACATATATCCGCCCTCACGTCATCAGATAAGAGAGGATATGTTGCTGCAAGAGGGAAAGTTATTTTGATTAAAGATCATGAACATGAATTTAAAAAAAAAAAAGTGATGTGCACAAATAAATCATTTATAGTAAACACTGCAATAATCCAAAAGTAAAAAATAAGAATTGTCAATTTTGATTTCATAGTGACTTTAAAGCAGAACTACTGTAAGTAACTTTTTTTACCTTCATAAATAGTTTTATAAGTCCTTACGATGGTTAATTGACTTGTAGTGGTGTGTTTGAGGCGTGCACTAACCCCTTCTGGAACGTCTACGCCAGAAAACAGCACTTGCAAGTTGAGCTGCACCGACCCGACACAATCTCGCCTCATGTTCACGTTCACGCGAGAGTGACAAAATGCTTTATGGTAATTCAAAAACAATGTATATATTATGACTTTATAAGACAATTTCGAAAATTACCCACCTCCATCGAGATTTCTTGTACTGTATCTGCGCTGGTGAGCGTTGTAGTCGTTGTAGTCCAGAGCTGCGCTTGGACTATTTACGACAGTGTGATTCACTGAAGGAACCTGTAGGGGGAGCTTCGCAAATCTTAGTGAGTTCCGCTTTAAACGTTTGTTTTTTCCCTCAGATGGAAAGGGATTCCTATGATTTGCCGTCACATGACGCCCTCTCAAAAATCCTCCTGGAGTATCTTCACCTCGTCAAAAAGCCTAAAACTCAGACCAGGACAGAATTTGTACCACAGAAAAAGTCAAACTCTCAGCTCAACCGAACGTTTGATGTACATTCAGCACAAAAAAGGTAAAAGAATATCACATGATGGCTACTACAATCATCAATCACAGTTTTTGGCTTTGGTTTGAACCTATAATTTCCATTTCCATTTCCATTTATTTGTTGCTGTAAATATTTCCTTTTCAGTCCCTCAGTACCTGATTTCAAAAATGACCCTCATGTAGGTGGAGTCACTGAACATCAAACTAAAGTAAGTAATAAAACTGTATATTACGTGTGCTCCTGTTAGAAGTTTCCCAGAAGTGTTACCTTTCCTCAGAGACTTTCAAACTTATTCAGAACCAGACTTTTAGCTATTGGCATATGGTATAGTAGGCAATGTTGTTCATAAACACTTTTTGCTATACTGGTTGAAACTCTCTTCACATCCTCATAGCAATCAATAACAAAGTTATTGAAGTTAAAAAAAAATATGTACGTATCTTCTGCGGAAGACTCAGGACCAAAAATTCGGTCCGAATGCAATGATAAGATGTACTACCTGCCTATCAACCTATGTATTTCCATATCTCCGCGCATCCTGCTCGCGCAGACATCACACCATCAGCGTGCATCATCAATAAGGCTATGCAGAGTTGTAGACAGACAGTCACAGAGTGCAACAAACAAAGAGCAGCCGCCTTTTACAGTTCCTCCTGAACCAAAACAACAAGCTTATGCTGTGTTCATGCCATGTCATAACCGTAATTAAGAGGTGGCAACCCGTGACGTTCTACTCAGTTCTAAGCAGTTCACATCCTCAGAATCGGAATTATGCGTTTCTGTGGCAACACTATCAACACCAAAATAAATCCGCAGCAGTCAGGTGGTACAAGTAAGAGCTTTTTGGTACAAGTAAGATTTGTTTATGTTCATTATTATTGTAATGTTATGTTCTTCGAGGCATGGTCATTTAACGCCATCTCTCGTCTTTGGAGAGTGCTCTGAAGGGAGTGTGGGATCTCATGCTTTCAAGGCTAATTTGCTAGCCTTTCCGAAATTTCCCACCCTACCTTTAATCCTTGTTCAGTATCTACGCTACTTCTCTCCAAAAGTCATGACAGATAAAAATGCCTTTGTTTTTTTTTGTTTTTTTGTTTTTTAAAAACTAGAGTTGTGTGTATCTCTTAATCTATTGGGGTCTATTGTTGCTGCGTCTCCAGTAGTTTGTTGTTGTTGTTCCGTCTCTTCCGTTTTTTTTTTTCCAGCTGCAAAACGAAGGCCCGGGCCAGTGATGCCACCTTGTGAACCAAGTAATTAGAGGAAAAAATTAGAGTTGAGTACCTATACAGAAGTATCCCTGCGTCCGAATATGCATAATTCCATACTATACAATAGGCGAAAAACAATATGTGAGCTGAGTAGTGTCTGAATTCACAGTATTCATGAAGACGTAAAGCATCCGGATGACCTACTACTTCTGGTGAGATTCTGAAGTGCTCATTCACTGGACACTTTACTATCCCATGAGGCCACGGGAGGGGATTTATGAATGGCAGTGAAGCAACGCAACTGACACAGTTGGTCACATGAAAGTAACAACATGGCTGATGTAGTGTGTCTGTATTTCATTCATACTACACACATTCATAAGTGAGTTTCAAACCAAATGTAGTATTTACAGTATGCAATTTCAGATGCAGCATATGCGGTAGGTTGCGCGCCTGTACTGCGTATTGTACTGATGACGCTATTTCAGTCATGACAACTCTCAGAGTGTTTGGTATGGTAATGGATATGACAATGTAGATATTTTTGGTCTTGGCGGAATAGATCTGCTACACTGCTGCTGCTTAATTGCTGCTGCTGCTGCTGTTGATTATTGCTGCTGCAGTACGGGACTTGCTACTGCCAATACATACACGACACGCTGCTGTGAGCAAGTAAGACATGCTGCTGCTGTACAATATAGCATACATGAATAACCGTAGCAGATCTATACAGGTGGAGCTGGGGAAGGTGGAGGGTTTCTGAAGCACGCTGCGCTACTAAGCAATGCTAACTCATGTATTTAAAGATTAAGCGTGTAGCTCATTGGCTACTAATACAGCAGGAACCAAACATCTGTGACCTATAGATATTGATGTGATAATTAGCAGGTGTGTTAAAGGACCTATTAGCCTGCGCCATCTAGTTTCATGCCAGAACTTTGTATTTACATCACATATTCTAGTATACGCATACCTAGCATATGCGTGAAAATCAAAGTATACTTTATTTTTAGCTGTTTTATTATACTTAATGAATATTCACACCATGATTCAGGAATTCAAATAAAAAGCCCTCAAGACCATCTCAAGGTGACCCTTATATGTCCAGTGTTCACTCTACAGTATGGTTTGATGAAATGGAAAGATTGTATTGGCTTTGCTTTTCTCATCATAACAGAATCATTGCAAAGCACCCCACAGAGAAAGAAAAAGAGAGAGAAACCCATATGTGCTTTTATAATGTGATTGTTTGAAGCAACAGTCCAGGCTAAGCAGGGCCTCTGTCTGCGGCATCTATGGGGACCAATCTCTCTCTCCATACACTTTTTCATTGGGTTCAGATGATTCCCTCCGTCTCCTCCCCTCCGCGGGCCCCATCTCTTCACCGATCATCATTCTCACCTTGCATGTGTGCCCTTTCAATTAAGCGCTCAATTTCTTTCAGACGACCCAAGGGAGCCACAAGCACACTGGCCCAGAATTGAATCGCCTAATCGGTCCCTCTCCCACCCCTCCCATTTCTGCGTACCCGACGCAGACCCCCTTCCTGCACAGAGTGACCCTGAGTGAAAAGCAGACGCCTCAGTGGCATGTTACATGACATGCGACATACGACTAACACAATGGCACAAAAGGATGCCTGGAAGTGAGGCACATCACACAATGGCCCTGGTGTGCTGTCTGTTTAGTACAATACAATGTCTCAATGCTATTGTTCAGTTCTATAGACTGAACTAAAGACATGTTGACAAATGTAGATGTGCCAGAATGACTGCATACTAGTCTTATAATGACTTTGTTACACTTTGTTCATCCCATTTTTGTGAATACACTTGTGAAAAAAGTGCACTTTTTTAAATGAGTACGTATTACAGAAATAATATAGAAGAATATACTTAAGTGTGAACTGAATGTAATGTCCACTTAAGTACACATCTTTATATGTAATTTATAATGTTGTCTTTGAAATATGGTTGAAGTGTACTGCTGAAGTACTGACAAGCATTTGTGGTAAACTAAAATGCACTTTAATGTAATTTTTATTGAAACATGCATGTTGTGTATTTAAATGTATTTATAATTATTTTTTTTTTTAATGAGGAAGCTGAAATTCAGTTACCTTTTTAAGGGTATGACTATGAGTGTGACAGCATGATTTTAGCTCTACCTAGCTTTATTTTAGGTAATACTGGACGTCATGATCCATGTCCAAGAGTTTCTGGAAATTAGTTTCTGGAGAAAGAAAAACAAAATACCTTTAATTTGGTGGATTTCATCCTAATCCCTCTATCCTCTGTACCTAGTTCTCATTCGGGTTCCAGTATCTGCCAATGACTGTTGATGACAGCCGCTGTTTTAACCCAACTACACTTTAAAAAACGACAGTATATCTGCCTTACCTTTAAAAATGGTTAAATGAGACAAGCAAAGCATAAAAATGAATGTTAATTAGGCATATAGTCTGGCTCAGACAGGCGTCACATACGAACAGACTGCTATTGATTATGTTTTGGCGCGGTGTTTCCCTCAGACAGCATCCCGACTGAACATGTGACTTTGATTCCACCTAGTGGCGGGAAACTGCATCTGCCCATCCTAGACAGTTAATTATGCCAATGACCTCCAACTATCATGATCCTGTTTTGAGGCAACTCCTTACTAAAATATAAAGTCAGCCTCCTTTTGTAGTCTTTGATTAAAAAATACATTAATAAATACAAAAAGACAATATAATTATCTTAAATAACGGTGAATAAATAACTGTTTCCAGAATTAAGTAACTGACTAAATAATTGTTAAAATAATATGTAAAAAATATTTCCTTTTTATTAAGTTGAAAGCATATCTTTATCTAAATATTATCAACATTTGGTTGAATGTAAAAAAAATTATAATTTTAACATTTTAAGCCATCACTACTATGCATCACTCCAATATTGAATCCTGAGTAGTCTATTAAAGCTTTCAAATGGGATTGTCAGGTCAACATTAATTAACATTCAATGATAAAAACACACCAAACGTTAAAGGGATAGTTCACCCAAAAATGAAAATTTGATGTTTATCTGTTTACCCCCAGGGCATTCAAGATGTAGGTGACTTTGTTTCTTCAGTAGAACACAAATGATGATTTTTAACTCCAACCATTACGGTCTGTCAGTCGTATAATGCATGTCAATGGAAATAAAATCTATGAGAGTAAAAAAAACATGCACAGACAAATCCAAATTAAACCCTGCGGCTCTTGACGACACATTGATGTCCTAAGACACGAAACGATCAGTTTGTGTGAAAAACCAAACAGTATATCATTTTTTACCTGTAAAACACCACTATGTCCAACTGCCTTGAGTGCACACACGGCATCCGGTGCCTGTAGTACAACAGTTGTTATACAAATGGAAGTAAACCACTAAAAGACATGGTTTTATTACATTAAAACTTCATTTTACTTTGTTACTTTTCGTAAAGGCAGCTTTACAAATAAAAAGGACACATACAAAGATCTTGTTCACATACCTCAGTTGGATGTAGAAAAACCATAGGCACAGCTGATGGTTTAAGTCGTACGTGATCCTCTCCTGGGTATGTAAAATCATCAGGGGAAAAATGATCGCTGCAGACCCTCAACAACTTTAGTATGTTAATGAGTGTGTTGATATCCAGCCGAAGAGCTATCAACCATAACTTCAGGCAAGCAGGCTCAGAAGTTGGGAATACCTGGTAAATCACCACTCCCGAATGAGTTCACGCGAGAGAATGTAATCTTTTAGTTTTAAGTCGGTTTGAACAATCTGGATAAGCGCAAGTATGTACCATTTTGATTAGCCGTCGTACCTACAATGTTTGTGCACTGTGTAAACAATGAGTGACGTATGCGGGCGAGAAATCACTTACGGTGCTTGTGTAAACTACGCCAGTCATGTACACACCTCACGCACCGGATGCTGTGTGCGCGCTCAAGGCATAGTGGTGTATTAGAGGTAAAAAATGATATAACTACTGTTCGGTTTCATGCACAAACTGATTGTTTTGTGTCTTAGGACATCAATGTGTCGTCAAGAGCCGCAGGGTTTAATTTGGATTTGTCTGTGCATGTTTTTTTTACTCTCATAGATTTTATTTCCATTGACATGCATTATACGACTGACAGACCGTAATGGTTGGAGTTAAAAATCATCATTTGTGTTCTACTGAAGAAACAAAGTCACCTGCATCAGATAAACATCAAATTTTCATTTTTGGGTGAACTATCCCTTTAAGATAAACACCAAATTACATGGTAGTGCAATGGTATTCTTTGAAGCACTTTGGATTACCATAAAAATACCTTGATAGGCTATATACCAAAGTACCATGGTATACTAGGGCTATGGTTTCTGCTCTTTCACTTTGCATGCTGTATTATTGAAAGAATCTCATAAACGGAAACTTATGGTTCACATTCTCAAACTATATTTGCAGGTAATTTTGAATGTACAAATCCATTTTTATTTCTCCATAGGAGTTGGAAAACTATCGTGCGGCTATGCATAAGATGGCGGACGACATCATTGGCCTGCGCTCTCAGGTGAGCAGACTGGAGTCTGAGAACAGTCAGCTGCGGCATGACCTCTCCCTGCATCAGGACCTGGGCCACACCCTGCTGGACGACACCGACACTGACGTCATGACCAAGACCGAGATTGCTGACCTGATCGGTATAATTCCTCCCACTATAATCTCATTTAGGCATATAAAGATTAGCCAAGGCACTGTTCTTTATGTGTATACACTTCACCAGTTAACCTTAGCTGATTACCAGCCACAGTTAATGCTGCAATTTCTTCAGCCCTTTCAGTAAAATGTTACCACCAAAATTAACTAGCTGGCAACCAGTCAAATATTTTCTTTGGATAAATTTTCTATCATAATATCCTCCTGGCATCATTTATTACATTTTTACATTTTAAAACTTGACGCCACAATGCTAACAAGTCTCTAGCACAAACTAAAACAACACAAAAACAAACTAGCTTGCTTAGCAAACTAAGGTGCTCTGAGTGATATCTATAGTACAAACTAACAAGTTACACTCTGATTAGTATAACTTTAAATATTAGCAATAGTTGGCTTACTTAGCAAACACCATTAAGGTTAACACCATTAGCAAATTATTTTGAGGTTTCATTCATGCCTTTAGCACAGACTGACTGTGCTCTAAAAATTAATACTTAATTATAAATACCAGCAATAATTAGCTTGCTTTAGCTTAGCAAACTTAGCTAAGGTGTTATGAATGATTTTAGCGCATGACTTGAGGTTTCATGTAGCGCAAACTAACAAATTACACTCTGAAGATTAATTGTAAGTAGTCAGCTTACTTATGTGGTTTTTAGGTATTCAGTAGCTTTTAGCAATAGTTAGCTTACTGGTAACAACACTAAAGTGTTCTGAGTGGTTTTTACTGGCGCATGATTTTAGGTATTATTCATGTCCGTAGCATGAGCATGCAAATTATGCTTTGATTAATACTTAATAATTATTTGTAGCCTAATATTTTGCTTGCTTAGCAAACACCACTAACGTGTTATGAGTGAGTTAGCATGTGCTTTGAGGTATTAATAATGTCTGTAGCACAAAGTAACAAATTATGCTTTGATTAATACTTAATAATTATTTGTAGCCTAATATTTTGCTTGCTTAGCAAACACCACTAAAGTGTTATGAGTGCGTTAGCATGTGCTTTGAGGTATTAATAATGTCCATAGCACAAAGTAACAATTTACACAGCAAAATCTCCAGAGTTAAATCAACTCTGCTCAGAGTACATATGGTCCCTCTCTAAATAGTGTTAAAATGACACTGAAGCAGAGTTAAAGTTAATGAGATAATTAAGCAATTAATTAAGTGATGATTGTGCATTAGTGATGAACACCTGCTATTAACAAGCAGAATCACTAAAGAAAATAGAAACACAAGAACAGCCTTATTAATTGCTTAATTATCTCATTAACTTTAACTCTGTTTCAGTGTTACTTTAACACTATTTAGAGAGGGACCAAATGTACTCTGAGCAGAGTTGATTTAACTCTGGGGATTTTACTGTGTATGCTTTGATTAATACTTAATAATTATTTGTAGCCTAATATTTTGCTTGCTTAGCAAACACCACTAAAGTGTTATGAGTGCGTTAGCATGTGCTTTGAGGTATTAATAATGTCCGTAGCACAAAGTAACAAATTATGCTTTGATTAATACTTAATAATTATTTGTAGCCTAATATTTTGCTTGCTTAGCAAACACCACTAAAGTGTTATGAGTGAGTTAGCATGTGCTTTGAGGTATTAATAATGTCCGTAGCACAAAGTAACAAATTATGCTTTGATTAATACTTAATGGTAAATATTAGCAATATTTAGTTTAATTAGCAAACACCACAAAGGAGTTCAGAGTGATTTGTAGAGCATGATTTGGGCCTATCATTTATGTCTGTAGCACAAACGAACAAATTACACTCTCATTACTTAATGGTAAGTATTAGAACAACACCAAGGTGTTCTGAATGGTTTTTAACCCAAACTATCAAATTTGATTGATGATTTGAAAACAAAGATTATACTTAATGGTAGCAGTAGCAGTAGTTAGCTTGCTTGGCTAACACTGCTAATTAACAAGGAGAGATGCCCTGCTGAAAAATCCAACTAAAACCAGCCTAAGCTGGTTGGCTGGTCTTAGCTGGTTTGAGCTGGAAGTAGCTGGTTTTAGCTGGTCTCCCAGTCTCCTAGCTAACCGAAACCCCTCTAAAACCAGCTATGACCAGGCTGGGAGACCAGCTAAAACCAGCCTGACCAGCTAAGGCTGGTTTTAGCTGGATTTTTCAGCAGGGTGATATACATAAGTACCAGTGGCGATTTCTTTAAGACTGCAAGGGAAGCTCGGCTTCCCTTATAATGTCACAAAATTAATGGTCAAATATGTACTATTGTATTAACATTTTATTGACTAAAAATGCGTTAGAAAACGTTCATCTCAAAGCGAGTTGTTCAGATCAGTTACATATAGCAGGTCGGCTGCTGATTCCTTCTCATACATTCCCGCAGCGTCACAGTGCATTTCCCTATTGAAGCCCAGCGTCCATTGACTTCAATGGGGCTGCTTTGAACGGTTTTTTTCAGCGCTTCGAAACTAGACGGTCATTGGATAAACGCTGCGTGATGATTGGAGGGTCTGTCGAAAGACTGCATCTCCTTTTGACTGACAGCGATTCTGTCTATAAGGAACCTGAAGCTATTCGTGCTCAGTCCCATCGCGGATTTCTCAAGTTCAGTCGAAATAAAAACTGCTGCAACCTATTTCTTTTATATTTGCTTGGCAAAATTGCTTGATTTTCATCATACATTTCACACAATTATACACCACATTCCTTGTTTCAGTTTTACAGAGTTTAATATTTTTTTTTAGATCGTTCATTCATTCATTCCTTCATTCATTCATTCATTCTAAGACCAGCTCTGCTGGCTGAGAGGAACTGGTCAAGTCACTGAAAAGACTCCTAGTTTAGCAGGGTCACAGATAATTTTCTTGAAAAGGAACGTAGGGCAGAATTTCTTTTAAATAAATAGCAATTTTATGATGTAGGGAAAATGAGCTTCCCCTCTCTGACAGACCAGTAGCCGCCACATAAGTACATACAGAAATAATTAAACAACAGCAGGTAAAAGTTTTGGGAAGCGACTATTGGAGTATCATATTTCGGATGTTAAAAGTTGTGAGCGTGAAGTGATTTGCACAGGTGTCATGTCCTCACTGAGCTGTGCTGAGGATTGATAAGACTTCTCATTTAGCTAAGAGAATCTGATAAGCACTTGCTGCCTTATCTGCTGAAGGACAGTTTGCGTCCCTCACACACTCATATGCACACAAACACAAGGCTCCGCTTAAAGGACGCGTCAAAGACCTTTGAGGCCTTCAAAGCAAATGCAGGCTGTAATTTCCTCTCTATGGTGAATGTGCTGCTTGGCTTTCAGGGGTTTAGATAATGTCTGGAATGTTTTCTCCAAAAATATCTCCACAGTGTCATGGTCAAACCATTTGTTGATGTTTCTGCAGTCCTCAGAACAGATTTTGACCATAAATACTCCATATACTAAATTATATCTATATATTACATTTAATAAAAACAGAAATATAAATGTTCCCAGCTAACAGGTTTTCAGAACATATTTTGGTACCTTGGTTTGTCTCTAAAAGAAACAGAAGGAAGAGATTAATTTTAAATATGTTATACAGTGATGTTTATTTTATTGTTTTTGTAATAAGCTAGTTCATTATGTGCTCATTAATCTTCTATAACACTTTCTACAGCCTCTCTGAAGTTCAAGCTCTCCAGTGAAAGCAGCAAAGCAGCTGCCCAGAAGGACAGAATCCAACAGCTTCAAAACGAGCTCATCAGGGTGGGTTAATCAAGGCCCTTCTCCCTCAGATCATTTAAAGTTTTTGATAAAAGCTGCAGCAGTGTTCAGAGACCGCGTTTCCTTTCTGAAGCTCAAGGGGTCCATTGACTGGCATACATTTGTGATGTTTTCTGGCATTAAGGAAATGCTGTATCAAATGCATTAATGGTTTCCTCTCAAGATCATTGATTGGATCATGTCATTGAATTTGTCTCCAGACTGCATGGCATATTGCTTGTTGTATTTGATGTGAAGCTAAAAATACACAAGGCTGGCTGGAGTCTTAATAGACCCCTGGCGATTGAGTTATCCCACTTTATGGACTCGTTTGGCCTGTGTGCAGAGTTTTATCTCTTTATTTTGTTTATTGCAGAAGAATGACATTGAGAAAGAGTTTGTCCAGCTGCAAAGAGCACATCAACAGCAGCAGGCTGTGCTAAAGAGATATCAGGCCCGTGGCAGTAAAATAACTGCACTGGAGGATACAGTTCGCCAACAGGAAAAGGTATTTAGCTTCTCAATACACAGTTTTTGTCATTTTTCGACCACCAAACAATCAAGCTTTCAAAAACTCAGTTTGTTTGAGCATAAATTTGGGACAAAATAATAATTCAACACAAAATTTTAATTCTGTCATCATTTCTCACTCATATGTCATTCCAGTAGTGTTATTTTAGTAATATTTATAAATATCAACTTTTGATTTAAAGGTGCCATAGAACGCTTTTTCACAAGATGTAATATAAGTCTAAGGTGTCCCCTGAATTTGTCTGTGAAGTTTCAGCTCAAAATACCCCATAGATTTATTTATTTTTTATTAATTTTTTTTAACTGCCTATTTTGGGGCATCATTAAATATGTGCCGATTCAGCGCGCGTCCCCTTTAAATGCTCGCGCTCCCCGCCCTAAGCTCGCGACTCTATAATACATTGCATAAACAAAGTTCACACAGCTAATATAACCCTCAAAATGGATCTTTACAAAGTGTTCATCATGCAGCATAACCGATTATGTAAGTGTAGTATTTATTTGGATGTTTACATTTGATTCTGAATGAGTTTGATAGTGCTCCGTGGCTAACGGCTAATGCTACACTGTTGGAGAGATTTATAAAGAATGAAGTTGTGTTTATGAATTATACAGACTGCAAGTGTTTAAAAAATGAAAATAACAACGGCTCTTGTGTCCGTGAATACAGTAATAAACGATGGTAACTTTAACCACATTTAACAGTACATTAGCAACATGCTAACTAAACATTTAGAAAGACAATTTACAAATATCACTAAAAATATCATGATATCATGGATCATGTCAGTTATTATTGCTCCATCTGCCATTTTTCGCTATTGTCCTTGCTTGCTTACCTGCATAATGTCTGATGACTCGGCTGTGCTGCTTCAGACGTTAATACTGGCTGCCCTTGTCTAATGCCTTGATCATGGGCTGGCATATGCAAATATTGGGGGTGTACATATTAATGATCCCGACTGTTGCGTCACAGTCGGTGTTATGTTGAGATTCGCCTGTTCTTCGGAGGTCTTTTAAACAAATGAGATTTACATAAGAAGGAGGAAACAATGGTGTTTGAGACTCACTGTATGTCTTTTCCATGTACAGAACTCTAATTATTTAACTATGCCAAGGTAAATTCAATTTTCAATTCTAGGGTACCTTTAAGTTTATGTTATTCATCTACACTCAACGGGCACTTTATTAGGTACACCTTGCTAGTACTGGGTTTTGCCTTTAGAAGTGCTTTAATTCTTTGTGGCAGAGATTCAACAAGGTGCTGGAAACTATCCTCAGAGATTTTGGTCCATATTGACAGATTTGTCAGCTGCTCATCCATGATGCGAATCTCCTGTTTCATCACATCTCAAAGCTGCTCTATTGGATTGAGATCTGGTGACTGTGGAGTCAGGTTCAGTATAGTGAACTCATTGACATGTTCAAGAAACCAGTTTGAGATGATTTGAGCTTTGTGACATGGTGCGTTATCCTGCTGAAAGTAGCCATCAGAAGATGGTACACTGTGGTCCTAAAGGGATAGACATTTTATTTCAGCTTTATTTCATTTACTGACAATTATCTTTAATAGTTAACAATGCATTCCAAAACCTCTGAGACTTTCTTCTTTGGAAAACATAAAAGTAGATATTTTGAAGAATGTCTCAGCTGCTTTCCACTATACAATGAAAGTCAATGAGGTCCAAAACATTCAAGCTCCTAAAAGGACATATAGGTAGCATGAAATGAATCCATGGCCCTGTTTACACCTGGTATTAAGATCGGATCACAAGTAGACAAGGCAGACACATTCCATCAATTTACATATGAACACGACTGGAGATGACAAAAAAACATACAGAGAGCAGCAGCTTTTGTTTCTGCTCTGACAGCCGCAAGACCGGCCGAAAACAGTGAGTGTGTGTTAGAAATCAGGAATGGTGAGAGAACATTGTGATTGGTATGTTTTTCATCTTCAAACTAAACTTAGGTCTTCTGCTGACAAAGTTTAAATCCCATCTGGCTAGTGCGCTTCCCATAATGTTTACACATTAGTTCAGTAGGTGGTCTTTTGTGGCTGTTCGAATGCATTCAACCTCTCCATGCTCTTGGTTGTGGTTGGATGAACTATTTCCTTATCTAGCAGGTATCTGATGTATAATGTATTGTATTTGTTTCAATGCACTGTGCAGGTCATTGAGAAGATGGAGAAAATATTGGATGCAAAACTGAAGGAAAGAAATAAAGAAAATTCAGACAAGAAGAGAACAGCTGTGAAACATAAAGGTGTGCCTTTACACCTGCTTTTGGTGGAATTACACATAAACATCAATTTCAGTTATAATTTAATAGTCAGAGCCATGGCTTAGCAGTTGTGGTGCTCATGCTGGAAATTTGGGTTCGAATCTGGCCTGCGTCATGCCCTAATAACTGTTCTACTCTCTCTCCATAATTTCCAGTCCTCTTACTACTTTCTTTATCAATAAAAAGTGTTAAAAGCCCTCCAGAGATTGCGACTGACAAATAATCGTGTTTGTATATAGATGAAGAGGAGCTCAAGAGAAGAGAGATCGAGTCTGTGCTGGCGGCAGAAAACTCTCGACTCCGAGCAGAGCTAGACAGGCAACGTAATCTACCCCCACCTGTCATCATTCAACAGCCTGTGCAGGTAAACCCAAGACCACCAGTAGTTTCCCCTCAAACAGCCATGCTGCACGAATGCTTTATTGTGCACATTTTATTAATGGTTTTGATCCCATCAGCCTTTCTCAGACAGTGAGAAGCTGGACTTATTGACGCAGCTGGCGAGAGCTGAGGGTCGAATCCAGACACTGGAACAACAGGTTTGATCTTTAATGCTGTGAGAAGACATTTCACTTTCACACACAGTGTAAATTATGGGTTGGAGTGCAGTGGTTGGTGCGAGCACTCTTGAAACATTGAGCTGTGGTGCTTATGTGGGTGATCGAGGTTCGAGTCTGGCCAGTGACTTTTCTCATTTGTTCTTTCTTTCCCATATAATTTCTTGTATCACTTTACTTTTTTACCAAAGAAGCAAGTCCTAAGAAGTAACATTAGCCCAATCTGCAGCTCTGTTTCAAAACAAATTCAAGTCAAGTTATTATATTTTTTCATGTGTAGCTCCATAAAATGGATGTTTTTGTTTACACAAATACTGGAACAAGACGCTCCAGTCAACACAAGAAATTATAATAAATAATGTTTTTTGAACACTGCAGTGCTTGTGTCTTTGTGATATTGGTCATTTTGTGCAGCTGAAAGAGAACTCCAGACAGTGGGGGAAAGATAAACAAGAGATGTTGACCAGACTCAGTGAATATGAACATGGATTCGCTCGAACATCAACCATGATTCTTCTTGATCTGCCCGTGGTCAGTAAATGACTGCTGTTTATGTAAACTATTATTATATTTGTTTGACCTTGGAAATATATAGACTATATGGTATCGTCTATTGCAGTGGTTCCCAAACTGGGGTACGCCTGGGGGTACGTGAAGTGACAAAAGGGGGTACGCGAACAAAATGCTGAGTAGTTCATTTAATTCTACCTTAAAATAATATTAAAATCGAGCATCTATTTCTAACTGCCAAAATGTCATAAATCCAGTACATTTAATAAAATAACCTCATCATTTGCAGTAAAAAATGACTGTATCCACACAAGCAGCATTCATATGATTGATTGTGCGCAGTCTGCTGCCTTAAATCGCGCTAAATTACTGTCGTTCTCGACAGTGCACCTTTGTAAAAGTGGGGATTTAGCACTTACTCACATGAAGAACAAACATAGACACAGATAATGGATTCATTTCGATTTAAGACTCAAACTTTCTCCGATACAAAAACATACCTTGTGTGAGTTCTTGTATTTAATGATGATAACGAGCAAGAACGCAATTGTTCCCAAATATCCACGTGACTGCAAACGTGACATTATTATACAACAGGTAAAAAAACAAAACATACATTTTAAACTCAGTACTGTCAGTATTTACTCTATTTTGCACGTCTGTGTTTCAAAAACAATTCTGCGGCTTTGAACGAATCGTGAGAGATTCAAGAATGATTCAATGATTCATTTACAGCCACTTGCTTCGTTACTGAATGAATGACTCGATGATTCACTCATAAAAACAGTGACTTGCTGCCACCTACTGGCGGTTTTAGTTTAATATTTAAAAGTTTTACTTAGTTTTACCATCATTGCATATTTCTCTATTGAACATTTTTTTTTTATTTAAAACATTATTTATTTTATAAAGTTATTCATAAAGGTAAAACATGTACTGGAAAATCAATTTAGGGGGCAAATATTGTCGCTTAATGGTAAAGGTGTGACTGCAGTCGAAGTGGAAGAGAGGGAGTACTCAGAAGGATGGTAATCCCTTCAGGGGGTACTCCACGCTAAAAAGTTTGGGAACCACTGGTCTATTGAGTCATCCTTTTTTATTTCCTAACAGAAAAGTGTGACTGAGTCTGTATTGGGACATTCTCGACACAGGCAACTGGAACCTCTGAAGTGATCACGTCTAATCAGTGTTAGTATTTTTCAAAATATTTCTGGAAAAAAAAAAAAAATCTGTGTTTTTTAAATATAAAAACCATAACATTTATATATGCCATTATTTCTTTTATTTATATTAATTCAAAACCTTCAGAATATTTGGATGTATTTATGTTTTAAAAATCTTTCAACATTTTTGTTTTTGAAAAATAACAAGACAGTCTGACATTTAGTACCAGTCAAAACTTTGGACACACGCTCTGTACTCATTGTTTTAAAATCTGGAAAATATTAATAATAAAGTCATGAAACCTTTTAAACAAATGAGGAGATTCATCAAGAAAAATTAATTCATTAAAATGAAATGAAAACTCATATTTTAAATCAGTGTTATTTTAGTAGTTTTTATTAATATTTAAAACTAGATTTTATGTTTATATTTTCCATGTTCGTTTTAATTTCAGTTAAAGATTTAGTAATTTTGTAGTGTGTTTTTGTCATTTTTATCCATTTTTTAATGAATATGTTATAGTTTTTATTAATTTTTATTTCAGTTTTTCTTTTTCTTTTTTAGTACATCAAGTTAAACTAAACAAAAATAAGAAATGTTTCATTGGCAACTAGCTGAAACAAAATAAGTTTAAGTTTTTTAAATATTTTCTTTCAGTTAATGTTTATTTTACTTCAAATAACAAAAATGTTTTTTTTTTATGGTTTTAGTTTTAGTTTCAGTTACAATAATAACCCTGTTTTAAATTCACAAAATATTTAAACTTTTTTTCTTTTTTTAAATATTTTTACTCACCTTCATGTCATTCCAAACATTGGAACACAAAAGAAAATATTTTGAAAAATGACTGATTCACCCCCAACATTCTTCAAAATATCTTCTTTTATGTTCCACAGAAGCAAAAAAAAATCAGGTTTGGAACAACATGAGGATGAGTAAATGAACGATCAGATCATGAGAAACTTAAACTGAGTCCAATCTTTTGACAGGTATTACATCTCAAAGACGGATTGTTTGCCATCCTTAAAGCTCAGTGTTCCATCCAGTTCAGTCCTCGACATCATTTCCCTGTTTGCAGCTCTGCTATCTGCCGGCGTTCAGTGGTTTGATGGTTAGCATGATGGGCTTCTCAGGCAGTAAGATGAGCTCAAACGTGCTCCTGATCTCCACCTGCCTCTGCTTCTCAAACCTGAAGTTCTCCAGCATCTATAAAGATGACAAAACAACAAATAAGAAAGAAAACCAGCCCAACGTTATTTTGCCACTTAAGAGGATAGGATGTTCCTCTCTTTAGAAATCCACATACGTGAATCAGGAAGAGCTGCATCTCTGTCTCGGCGATCCTGCGGCCCAAACACTGGCGTGGGCCAAACCCGAAGCTCAGGCTCCTGAAAGTAGTGGCTCTGGGATCTGACCCAGCGAGAGGGACGGTACTGCTCTGGGTGCGGGAAGACCCGGTGATCACGACCCATAGCGTACAGACCCAGCTGAACTAAAGTCTGATCCAGACAGACAAATGAACAGTTGTATTTTGTCCAATTCGTTACTTCAGTTATTTCCTTAAAATCACACTCACCCCAGCTGGAATGTGGTAATTTTGAAGGACGATGTCTTCAGTGATGTATCTTTGTAGACTCACTGCTACAGGATGTAACCTTCAAAAGAAATTACATGATTTCAGACACACGGTAAAGCCAAATGCGAGTCATATTTATTCTTTTATTTCTGAGTGTTTCTACGACCACTTTGAACTACCTTGAAAAAAGATTTAATGAAAAACAACCCTGAAAAATAAAAGCCCCTACAGTTGAATAGAAAAGTGTTTTATGCCGTGATATCTTGGAGTGAATGAACTGTTTGTATACCTCAAAGTTTCCTTCAGGGCTCCTTTAAGCAGAGGAACCATCTTGAGCATCTGCACCATGTCTCCTTTAGAGGCGATACGAGCAGCCGAGATTTCCGCCCGGAGCTCCTCTTGCAGGTCCGGATGTCGGGCCAACTCATAGAGCGTCCACATCAGTGTGATAGACGTCTGACGCACACAAAAATACAGAAAATATACCAATACAACAACCTTGAAAACATTTCAAATAAAACACACTTTACATAAGCTGAGTTCATATTCTGTAATACCACCCAGAAATTAAAATGTACAGTACAGTCCAAAAGTTTGGAACCACTAAGATTTTTAATGTTTTTAAAAGAAGTTTCGTCTGCTCACCAAGGCTACATTTATTTAATTAAAAATACAGTAAAAAACAGTAATATTGTGAAATATTATTACAATTTAAAATAACTGTTTTCTATTTAAATATATTTGACAAAGTAATTTATTCCTGTTATGCAAAGCTGAATTTTCAGCATCGTTACTCCAGTCTTCAGTGTCACATGATCCTTCAGAAATCATTCTAATATGCTGATTTGCTGCTCAATAAACATTTATGATTATTTTCAATGTTGAAAACAGTTGTGTACTTTTTTTTTCAGGATTCCTTGATGAATAGAAAGTTCAAAAGAACAGCATTTATCTGAAATACAAAGCTTCTGTAGCATTATACACTACCGTTCAAAAGTTTGGGGTCAGTAAGAATTTTTATTTTTATTTTTTTGAAAAGAAATTAAAGAAATGAATACTTTTATTCAGCAAGGATGCATTAAATCAATCAAAAGTGGCAGTAAAGACATTTATAATGTTACAAAAGATTAGATTTCAGATAAACACTGTTCTTTTGAACTTTCTATTCATCAAATAATCCTGAAAAAAAATATTGTACACAAATATTTTGTACAGTTGTACACATTAAATGTTTCTTGAGCAGCAGATCAGCATATTAGAATGATTTCTGAAGGATCATGTGACACTGAAGACTGGAGTAATGATGCTGAAAATTCAGCTTTGCCATCACAGGAATAAATTACTTTGTGAAATATTTTCAAATAGAAAACAGTTATTTTAAATTGTAATAATATTTCACAATATTACTGTTTTTTACTGTATTTTAATTAAATAAATGTAGCCTTGGTGAGCAGACGAAACTTCTTTTAAAAACATTAAAAATCTTAGTGGTTCCAAACTTTTGGACTGTACTGTACATTTACTCAGTCATGACATTCTCTTACTTCTGTGAAATGCAAAAGAAGATATTTTGAAGAATGTTTTTTGTCCATACAATGAAAGTCAATAGGGTTCAAAACTAATATTGGACCCCACTGACTTTCTTTACATGGACAAAAACATTCCTTCAAGGGTTAGTTCATTAATTACTCACCCTCATGTCGTTCCACACCTGTAAGATCTTTGTTCATCTTCAGAACACAAATTAAGATATTTTGATGAAATCTGAGACCTTTGTGACCCCCCCCCCCCCCCCCAATAGAAATCAATGCAATTACCACTTTTAAGGCCCAGAAAGGTAGTAAAGACATCGTTAAAATAGTAAATGTGACTACAGTGGTTTAACCTTAATTTTGTGAAGCGACGAGAATACTTTTTATGCGTAAAAACAAAACAAAAATAACGACTTTATTCAACAATAATTTCTGTGTCATTCTCTGACGCTTTTCATGATCACTTTTAACTATGTCTTTACTACCTTTCCGGACCTTGAATGTGGTAGGTCTGTTGCTGTCTATGGGGATGTGAGAAAGCTCTCAGATTTCATTAAAAATATCTTAATTTGTGTTCTGAAGATCTTACGGGTGTGGAACGACATGAGGGTGAGTAATAAATGACAGAAATTTCATTTTTGGGTGAACTAACCCTTTAAATAATCTTCTTTTGTGTTCCGCAGAAGAAAGGTGTAGAACGACATGTGAGTAAATAAAAAAATTGTGCCATTTTTATTTCTGAATAGCCGATTCCTGTAGAGTTGAATATTTATCGTACCGTGTCAACCCCTCCAGCCATCAGCTCTGTGACACTGGCCTTTATGTCCTCGATGGACAGTTTGTCCAGCATTAGAAGGCTAGCCAACACACCAGGGTACTTCCCGCTGGCTCCTGGATCTTTCCTCAACTGTCTGTAGATATTCTGGATACATCGGTCGGCTTTGGAAAAAAACACATTGAGGGATGAAAAATCATTGGATGTTTCAAGAGGAAAGGCCCTGATTTACTTAAAGTGAAATCGAAGAACTGGTATGATGTAATTTCAAACAAAATCAGGCAAAAATGATGTTCGTTTGGAGTTCGTACTGGGAGTTCAAAAACAGCTTGCCAAAGTGAACTTTTGGGAAAAGGATTAGTTCACTTTCAAATTAAATTTTCCTGATAATTTACTCACCCCCATGTCATCCAAGATGTTCATGTCTTTCTTTCGTCAGTGGAAAAGAAATTAAGGTTTTTGATGAAAACATTTCAGGATTATTCTCCTTATAGTGGACTTCAATGGCCTCCAGACGGTTGAAGGTCAAAATGACAGTTTCAGTGCAGCTTCAAAGGGCTTTAAACGATACCAGACGAGGAATAAGGGTCTTATCTAGCGAAACGACAAAAACCTTAATTTCTTTTTCACTGAAAAAAGAAGGACATGAACATCTTGGATGACATGGGGGTGATTAAATTATCAGGAAAATTTAATTTGAAAGTGAACTAATACTTTAACACCTCCAAACTAAACGATACCAGATGAGGAATAAGGGCCTTATCTAGTGAAATGATTAGTCATTTTCGAAAAAAAAATTAAATTTATATGCTTTATATAAACAATTGATTGCCTTCCACATGCTTCTGCCAAAACCGCATGTAACACGGTTCTTAAATATGGGAAGAAGGAGGTGGGAACCAGCGAACATTCAACAAAACTTTAATTCAAAATAAACAAATACAAAACGAAAGTAATGCCGGCAGACCCTCGCGGACATCTGCCGGCCACACAAACATAATAAAACATAAAATAAAGTCCAGGCCTGGTCCTTCACTGTCGTCGCTCCTCCTTTTATGCTTCCGGAGCTCCTCCGTGAGAGACTCGAGGCCGGTGCGCCTCCCAGGTGGAGCTCATTAACTCTCGCGCCACTGGCCTCACGCCGTTCCCTCACGGCTCTCGCCCGTCCTGGTTGCCACACCGCACTTTCGTATTCTTCAAAAAGCATATGCTGTATGTCCTACACCTTCCCTCTTCTACTTACGGAAAAAATGGAACTGCCGCTGCGTTCGTTACATATTTTTTGAAGAATATGAAAGTGCGGTTTTGGCGGAACAACTTGGAAGGCGATCATTTGTTTATATAAAGCATATACATTTACATTTTTTCGAAAATGACCGATGGTTTCGCTAGATTAGACCCTTATTCCTCGTCTAATATCGTTTAAAGCCCTTTGAAGCTGCACCGAAACTGTTATTTTGACCTTCAACCGTTTGGTGTCTATTGAAGTCCACTATAAGGAGAAAAATCCTGGAATGTTTTCATCAAAAACCTTAATTTCTTTTCGACTGAAGAAAGAAAGACATGAACATCTTGGATGACACGGGGGTGAGTAAATTATCAGGAAAATTTTATTTGAAAGTGAACTAATCCTTTTCCCAAAAGGATTTATAGTAGAAAATGAAGTTGTAATTCTAACTGAAAGAGACACCAACACTGTTTTTTCATGTTTGATATTGTAAAGCTGCTGCTTTAAAGCAATATATTGTAAATAATGTGCTATATAAATAAACAAAATACAGATTTTGTGCAAACATCCACATCGCTATGATCGGATGCTTTCTTAACTGCTGTTTTCTCACCGCTGTCATTTTTGTTGTGTGTTTATTTTATTGTTGAATATTCACATATTCATCTAAACATCATTTTCAGCAGCATGGGCGGTGTTAGGATGTTTGCTAAAAGTAAAACACTGGTCACTTATTTTGAAATTCTTTTTATCTCTAAGCAAAGAAAGAAAAATAACTTTGCAGTGGGTATATCGGGGCCTGAAGTGTTTCCCGCCAAAAAGACCAGCATGAATTTTACTCTATACAACCAGTGTCATGTTACCCTGGTTAAAGATGCCGTCCCAGGCCTCCACATGGTCCTTCCAGATTTTGGCCCCCATGTGGCGGAGCAGGGCCGGGGGGAGGTACAGCATGGGCGAGGTGGTCTTAAACATGAGGGTGATGCAGTCAATGAAGTGCTGGACGTCTGGATCAATGTAGTCCAACAGCAGACCCAAGCGCTCGCCGTACAACACCGCACTCACAGCTGAGAGAAACACACAGAGTTTGCTTTCAAATCCCGTTCACTTCCACACAAGAATTATAAAGAATTTTCATTTGGGTAAACAACTATCCCTGTAAAAATCATTTGTAACTTTGATCAAAAACCTCTGTTGAATTAATGTAAATTATGTTAGGAAAAAAAAAAGAAGGTTCCCTTCATTAAGTGATAAAACTTTTGGCAACAGTATTGTGTCATCACATACTTTCTTTATCACTTGTATAAATTTCTCTTATTTCTCTAATACAGGATGATCCCTGGTAAAGTTTTATGCAAAGCTAAAAGGCTTGATAGGGGGAAAAGAAATTGCCATCTCAGATCATGAATGGATAAAATGTAAGTGGAAAAAAAACTATGAGCTTGAGGAACTAGTGCTATACTGTTATTTTGTGTGTATGAAAATTTAATAAATGAGTTTGTAGAAACAATAAATATTAACCAGAAACATTATATAGTCGCCTAATGTGTTTAGATAATATACAGTACAGTCCAAAAGTTTGGAACCACTAAGATTTTTAATGTTTTTAAAAGAAGTTTCGTCTGCTCACCAAGGCTACATTTATTTAATTAAAAATACAGTAAAAAACAGTAATATTGTGAAATATTATTACAATTTAAAATAACTGTTTTCTATTTGAATATATTTCACAAAGTAATTTATTCCTGTGATGGCAAAGCTGAATTTTCAGCATCATTACTCCAGTCTTCAGTGTCACATGATCCTTCTAATATGCTGATCTGCTGCTCAAGAAACATTTAATGTGTACAATTGCACAAAATATTTGTGTACAATATTTTTTTTCAGGATTATTTGATGAATAGAAAGTTCAAAAGAACAGTGTTTATGTGAAATCTAATCTTTTGTAACATTATAAATGTCTTTACTGCCACTTTTGATTGATTTAATGCATCCTTGCTGAATAAAAGTATTCATTTCTTTAATTTCTTTTCAAAAAAATAAAAATAAAAATTCTTACTGACCCCAAACTTTTGAACGGTAGTGTATAATGCTACAGAAGCTTTGTATTTCAGATAAATGCTGTTCTTTTGAACTTTCTATTCATCAAGGAATCCTGAAAAAAAAAGTACACAACTGTTTTCAACATTGAAAATAATCATAAATGTTTATTGAGCAGCAGATCAGCATATTAGAATGATTTCTGAAGGATCATGTGACACTGAAGACTGGAGTAATGATGCTGAAAATTCAGCTTTGCCATCACAGGAATAAATTACTTTGTCAAATATATTTAAATAGTACACAGTTATTTTAAATTGTAATAATATTTCACAATATTACTGTTTTTTTACTGTATTTTTAATTAAATAAATGTAGCCTTGGTGAGCAGACGAAACTTCTTTTAAAAACATTAAAAATTGGTTCCAAACTTTTGGACTGTACTGTATATGTTAAAATTCCTGTTTTGTCGAGTATCCTCCTAAGCAGTCTTAAATGATTTAAAAAGTGTTAAACGAACATAAAGAGTTGTGAGAAAATAGGATGCGTGTCAGATTTGCGTCACATGCGTCAGGTCTTAAAGGGTTAGTTCACCCAAAAATGAAAATAATGTAATTTATTACTCACCCTCATGTCGTTCCACACCTGTAAGACCTTCATTCATCTTCGGAACACAAATTAAGATATTTTTGATGAAATCCGATGGCTCAGTGAGGCCTGCATATACAGCAATGGTACTTCATCTCTCAAGATCCATAAAGGTACTAAAAACATATGAAGAGTTTCGTTGCAAAACGAGATAACTCCGTTTTTTTAATTTTTCAAAAATCTTGTTTTTTGGTTGTGCATTCCAATTAATATCAATTCAACTGCAGTTGGTTTGTTTTGATTTAAACCTTCATAACTTAAAAAATACAGCTAAGTAGCACCATAAAACAAAATAATAACATGATAACATAATAATAGACATGTTTTGACAAAAATGTTAAAAACGGAGTTATCTCGTTTTGCAACGAAACTCTTCATATTTAAATCAGTTCATGTGAGTTCAGTGGTTCTATCTTAATAGTATAAAGCGACAAGAATATTTTTTGTTGTGCGCCAAAAAAAAAACAAAAACAAAAAAACAACGGCTTTTTAATAATAATCTAGTAATGGCTGATTTCAAAACACTGCTTCGGAGCGTTATGAATCTTTTGAGTCGAATCAGTGATTCAGATCGCGTATCAAACCACCAAACTGCTGAAATCACGTGACTTTGGCGCTCCGATCCACTGATTTGATTCATAAAGCTCAGAAGCTTCAAGAAGAAGTGTTATGAAATCAGCCATCATTAGATATTGTTAAAAATGTGCACAAAAAATATTCTCATCACTTTATATTATTAAGGTAGAGCCACTGAACTCACATGAACTGATTTAAATATGTTTTTAGTACCTTTATGGATCTTGAGAGAGGAAGTACCATTGCTGTCAATGCAGGCCTCTCTGAGCCATTGGATTTCATCAAAAACATCTTAATTTGTGTTCCGAAGATGAACAAAGGTCTTACGGGTGTAGAACGACACGAGGGTGAAATTATTTTAATTTTTGGGTGAACTAATCCTTTAAAGTGACAGCAGCCTAATAAACCTGCTGCTGTCTGTCATTCAAAAGAGAAAATCACTCACTGCTCTTGACTAAATCACTTTTGTTTAATGGTTTAATAAGGATTAATCTATGTTCAAATCATAATTTATGCAGTGAAGACTGTGCAGTGTTTATTAACTTCACAGATACAGAAATTATTCAAGAAATGTATCAATTTCTGTATATTTACCTGTTAGACCTTCCTGAAAATCTTAAAGCACTGATTGCAAGATTACATGGGTCAAAAACAATGAAAACAATAACTTTTTGTGCATATTTGCAGGGCAGGTAAAAATCTGACATTTATTACAATGGGTTTATTTGAAGATTGTTTTAAGTTCACTTAAATTAAAAGTTGTTATATTTTTAAAAACCATGTTACAAATGATAGATTTCAATTATACTGTAATGTTCAATGGCTATAATTAATGGCTAATATTGATTTTTTTTATAATTATTTATTTTATTTAAAAGAGACATCAGTATCAGTACTGGTATCAGTGATACTGGCCTTCTTTCATAAAAAAGATTCCATTAAACAAATATTTAAAATATTCTGTCTTTTTATTGTTTATACATTAATTTCGAGATTCACTCTGAAAGTGTTACAAATTAAAAATATATCAAAAACTTTTATGTTAGGTGTGATTATTAAAAAATATCCATAATTAAATGTAATTAATTTTATGTAATTAGTTAATGTTTAATCGATTGACAGCACTATTCAGTGTACAGACAATTGTACTAAAATAAAAAAAAAAGCTGTGTCTGTTATTGATGGTGTCAGACCTACATTCCAGTGCATACTTGAAGAGTTCATGGGACAGATCTGTGGTCCATTCATTTTTTCCACTCCTTTCAATCTTTTTATTGACACGAGCCACAAAGTCCTGACCGACCTCATCCAGGAGCGGCACGAAGTTCCCCTGCACCTTTGGAGAAATCACCTCCTTGTTTAGAATGATCCTATTGTATTTCCAGTCCTCTCCATCTCTGCAGGAACAAATCAATACCTTTTACTATTCCAGTAAACCTGGTAATTATAGCACATCTGGAAAGACGCTGCCTACTTTAGCAGGACGCCATATTTGCGGTTCCTGTAGTCCCTGTAGGAGGTCCACGCTTCCACCCGGAGTCTCTTGGGATAATGACCCTCAGCTTTGAACAGGATAGCAGCGTCTTCAGGTTTGATGATGTTCACACTCTCGTAGTATCCAACTTTTTCCCTGTCCAAATTTATTGTGCAGAAATAGGCATAATATAATGTTATAATGTAAATGATGACAGAATTTTTATTTTTGGGTGAACTATCCCTTTAATATACCTCTTTGATGATGAACAGGTTCCCATCAACCCTTCAAGTACAGACTATTATGCAACAATTTCTAAATTAAAAGTCTTTTTTATGTTTGTGTGGTGGTGTAAAAATGTTTAGGTCACATAAATGATTGTAAAAGAAAAAATTAAATGAGGACAATTTTTATTATTGTTTCTTTAAAAAAACAATAAGCAAAGGGTTTTGTGCGCCAAATAAGTGTGGTGTAACCAACATGCAAGTAGCCATTTTGTTGTCATGTGACTAAATAAAATGCCTCACTACTGCATGTCAAGGTCAGTAAGGTTTATTATTATTAGTATTATTTTAAATACCCAATATTTGTAACTTTTTTATGGCATGTTGTGTTTAGGTCAAATGGAATAATGCTATAAGCAATCATTTTGATATTCATGAGTCAAGAATTTGTGATATTTGTACCTTGGACGAATGTCTGAAAACAGGAATTTTTATTAAGTATTTTAGTACTTTTTATGTCATTAAACCCATTTTTGTAGAATAAAATGTATGAAACAAACATAAATACAATGATTCAAATTCTTTTTGACCACCTTTGACCAATACATTTTTATGGCTTTCCAGTTGTCTGTGATTACTGGAGAGAGAAAAAATAATAATAAATAAAAAAAAAAAAAAAAAAAAAAATATATATATATATATATATATATATATATATATATATATATATATATATATATAAAATGCAATATTTCATTAAAAAAAAAAAAAATCTCAAAGAAATAGAAATGCATGTGACTTTTTAAAAATGAATTTCCATGAATTTTTAATCACATTTTTCATGTCCGTGGGAATCCTGTACATAGCACTATTAGTTAAAAAACAAAAATGTTTTACCTGTAAATGGGACCAAACATATTGAAATTGTGCACCATAATCCGGTGGATATTCCTGAGGCCATCCATTTTCAAGAATGTGTAGAGATTTGCCACACTGTTCTTCCATACTCCAGGAATCTCACTGAAGGGCAGTACGGTAGAGTTGTCCTTTCGGACTGCAGGTACTCGTCCTGTGTGGGTCGTCCTGGCCTGTGACAGGTGCTTCAGTGTGGACAGACACTGAGCCAGACGGGCCCTCAGACTCCAGCGGTCCATCACACCCTCTCACTGCCTCTCTCTGACGCTCCTCTCTTTTGCAGTCTCATGGGAAGCAGCTGTTTATTTTTATATGACTTCCCACTTCCCACGTCAAGGATGATGGAGAAGTGTGCTGAGGACATATGCAAAGAGACCACCCCAAATTTTCTGGGACTTTCATAAGATGTGGAGCCCCCTATATATATATCAATGGTCACCTCCAACCCAAAAATATATATATATATATAAAAAAAAATAGAATATATATATATATATATACAAACCCGATTCCAAAAAAGTTGGGACACTGTACAAATTGTGAATAAAAACAGAATGCAATGATGTGGAAGTTTCAAATTTCAATATTTTATTCAGAATACAACATAGATGACATATCAAATGTTTAAACTGAGAAAATGTATCATTTTAAGGGAAAAATAAGTTGATTTTAAATTTCATGGCATCAACACATATCAAAAAAGTTGGGACAAGGTCATGTTTACCACTGTGTGGCATCCCCTCTTCTTTTTATAACAGTCTGTAAACATCTGGGGACTGAGGAGACAAGTTGCTCAAGTTTAGGAATAGGAATGTTGTCCCATTCTTGTCTAATACAGGCTTCTAGTTGCTCAACTGTCTTTTTGTCGCATCTTCCTCTTTATGATGCGCCAAATGTTTTCTATGGGTGAAAGATCTGGACTGCAGGCTGGCCATTTCAGTACCCGGATCCTTCTTCTACGCAGCCATGATGTTGCAATTGATGCAGTATGTGGTCTGGCATTGTCATGTTGGAAAATGCAAGGTCTTCCCTGAAAGAGACGACGTCTGGATGGGAGCATATGTTGTTCTAGAACTTGGATATACCTTTCAGCATTGATGGTGCCTTTCCAGATGTGTAAGCTGCCCATGCCACACGCACTCATGCAACCCCATACCATCAGAGATGCAGGCTTCTGAACTGAGCGCTGATAACAACATGGCGTCCCAGTTTTCCAAAAAGAACTTCAAATTTTAATTCGTCTGACCACAGAACAGTTTTCCACTTTGCCACAATCCATTTTAAATGAGCCTTGGCCCAGAGAAAACGCCTGCGCTTCTGGATCATGTTTAGATATGGCTTCTTTTTTGACCTATAGAGTTTTAGCCGGCAACGGCGAATGGCACGGTGGATTGTGTTCACCGACAATGTTTTCTGGAAGTATTCCTGAGCCCATGTTGTGATTTCCATTACAGTAGCATTCCTGTATGTGATGCAGTGCCGTCTAAGGGCCCGAAGATCACGGGCATCCAGTATGGTTTTCCGGCCTTGACCCTTACGCACAGAGATTGTTCCAGATTCTCTGAATCTTTGGATGATATTATGCACTGTAGATGATGATAACTTCAAACTCTTTGTAATTTTTCTCTGAGAAACTCCTTTCTGATATTGCTGCACTATTTTTCGCCGCAGCATTGGGGGAATTGGTGATCCTCTGCCCATCTTGATTTCTGAGAGACACTGCCACTCTGAGAGGCTCTTTTTATACCTAATAATGTTGCCAATTGACCTATTAAGTTGCAAATTGGTCCTCCAGCTGTTCCTTATATGTACATTTAACTTTTCCGGCCTCTTATTGCTACCTGTCCCAACTTTTTTGGAATGTGTAGCTCTCATGAAATCCAAAATGAGCCAATATTTGGCATGACATTTCAAAATGTCTCACTTTCAACATTTGATTTGTTATCTATATTCTATTGTGAATAAAATATAAGTTTATAAGATCTGTAAATTATTGCATTCCTTTTTTATTCACAATTTGTACAGTGTCCCAACTTTTTGGAATCGGGTTTGTATATGTGTGTATATATATATATATATATATATATATATATATATATATATATATATATATATATGTGTGTGTGTGTGTGTGTGTGTGAGTGTGTGTGTGTGTGTGTGTTGGGTTTGTGTGTGTATTTATATACATGCACATAAATGTAAATATATATAACAGTGCTGTAAAAATCGATTAATCAAATCTAACATAAAAGTATATATATATATATAAAATAGTAGTGCTGTCAAATCGATTAATCGTGATTAATCGCACCTAACATAAAATTTAGATGCGATTAATCTATTCGACATCACTATTATTATTATCAATTTCAAAAACACTGATCAGTATTTTTGTGGAAACCAATATTGCATAATGTAAAATCTTTATTGTCATTTTTGATTAATGTAATGGATGACTAAAATCATTTTTTAAAAATGATATATTTATTTGTTTGGTGGGTGTTTGTGTGTGTGTACATATACACCAAATAATATATTTTTAAAAAAAAATGTAGTTTTAGTTGTGCAGAAAGAGTGTTGAATACTCATTAAAGTTAACAAATATATGTATATATTATGTATATACACACACACACCAGAATGTTCATAGTGGAATAACCTTGTCAAGTTTTCTATATAAACAGTTGTACAAGGGCACCAAATATAAGGGGGTCAAAGGTCGAGAGACAGTCAGCCTTGGACAAGACAACGAATCAGCCCATAAACACAAACCTCAAGGATGTGGCTAAGTGTGTGTGCAGTAATCCAAGACTCACCAGACTAGTACAATATACATTTATTAGAAAATATATTTCATAATTTCAAGACAAGTCAGTCATAAATAGATTTTGAATCAACAATCTATCGTGCAAAAACATAAATTGAAATGCTTGGGTCACATAATACCACACTATTATAAATAATTAAACAACAAAAACAACACTGACACAACATGAAGTGAAATGCTTTGAATGCATTCACAATAAAATGAATGAAGTTAAGCCCTAAACATTCACAGTGTAAACCTTAAATTCTTTACAAAGGCCTTTGATTGAAACCACTACAAATGAAAGCATTATAAATCATGTCATGTCGTCTTGAGGTGTTTGATGAGTTTTTCTAGCTTCATGGCGGTGTTCAGATCTCCCTGTACTCTCAGTTTGCCGCTGCTGTATGCGGCGAACGGTCGCAGACCGCCCTGGAACATGGCCAGCAGATCCTGCTCGCTCATGCACAGGGAAACATCCGGCTCTCTCGGCAGGACGCCCACGCCACACGCTCCACGTCCTGAACACAGATACAATAAACCGCTGAGGCAGCATTCAGGGGATTTCACTACCATGCACAAACGGTCTAGAGACCATTCCCAAATGGGGCAGTCAATCCAAATCTTAATACTTGGTTATTAATTTTTTCTGCCTGTAATAATATACTTGGAGTAGTAAAGTAGGTTAGAGATTATGGATGATGTTGGTCTTCATTTAGGTGCTGTGTTGGTGTTAGAACTTTTTTATGCTATATATTAAAGCACAGTGTAAAAATACATTTCTTATACTCTTTTCTAGGCAACCAGATATTTACCATTCAATAATCTTAACTGATGTTTCATGTAGTAACATCTGCCTCTGTTATTTTAGTTTTTATTTTAGGATTATAGTTTTATTAATATTCAGAATTAGCTTTTATTTTTTTAGTTTATATTAATTTTAGTTTCATGTTTAGTAATTTCTGATAAATCGATTAATAGCAATTAATCACATCTAACATAAAAGTTTATAATGTTATTATAATGTAAATATATAATGTGTGTATATATATATATATATATATATATATATATATATATATATATATATATATATATATATATATATATATACACACATACACAAAATTTTATGTTAGATGTGAATCATCGCGATTAATCGATTTGACAGCACTGGTAATTTCATGTGCTTTTATCATTTTATTAACTTTCTTTTTCTTTTCTTTTTTTTTTCTTTTTTTAAATATTGCTATTTAGGTTTAATTTATTTATTTCAGTTTTAGCTTTTATTTTTTTCCCCAGTTAATAATTTTAGTGCATCAACTTAAACTTATTTCAGTTTAATGCCATGGCAACTTTTCTAATTTTCATTTAGTTTAAGTTTTTCAACTAACATTTATATTTTACTTTATTTCAGCTTCATTTCAATTTACATAAATGTTTTTAATAGTTTTAGTTAACAACACTAACCCTGATCTGCCTCTGACTTATTTGTGGTTTTTTTCCTCATTTGTAATGACTAATAGTAGAGTAACATCAGGAAATTATAGTAGAAAGCATCTCAGATATGTTGCAAGCCAGGCTCGAACCCAAATCCCCCAAATAAGCATCATCACTAAGCCACGGCTCCGTCCTGATATGGTTCCAAAATAGGTTCAGATTACCAATAGCAGGCAGTACACCAGATATAGGCGGTGAAATGGCACTGGTAAAGAGACTTTTTTGGTTTATATACTACCGTTCTCTCATACACAGTCTCAAGCCCCGTTTCACACTGCCAGCGACAAAGCAACACGATCCCATTCGTTTTCAATGGAGGGCTGACGACTTCCGAAAACAAGAACAACAGTGACCGTGACAGAATGTAGGCGTGTCAAGCGACGCGAGTCACGAGACATACGTTTAGAAATTTTAACTTTATGCACATAAGCAGTGATTTTGCGATGGACGACCAATAAGAGTGATGACTGTCAGTGGAGCTCACGTCACTCACCATCTCGAGTGAAGGCAAGACGGGACAGAGCTCCGGAGTGAATTAACTGTTTTATATCATTTGACTGTAACCACATACATGGATATAATAAAATGATTCATGGAAAAGAAACTGTCGGCAGTCTTAGATTCATACATTGATTGTTTGTGTTAATTATATGATGCAGTGAGCAATTTAGCACTGCTGCAGTTCATATTATAGTTTCCCCTGCATTATATTGATTATTAGGGACAAGAAAATGTATTATTTGTCAAATTTGGATGACATTTTAGTGATTTTTGGGAGTATGAGAGAGTTTTATTTGTGGATTGATCGATTGTTAATCTAGTTAATGATTTACTGCGCTGAGCACTACTGTATTTTATCCCAACACTGTCTAACAGCAGAATGCTTTTAATTCTTTTAAGACTAATTAGAATGGTATCTTATTTTTCCAGAAATATATATAATATATATATAACATTAGAGCAACAGCACTAGGAAAGGCCACAAGCATCTGCACAGTACAGAGACTAGCGACATGCAGCAACAAAGTTCCTGACGGTGTGAATGGAGCTTCGGTCTTACCTTGTGTCAGGTCCACATAGTAGTTGTTGGTCTGTCCAGAGTCATTGGTGATCTGAAATTGGTAACAGGCCCCCACCTGATGAACCAGCTCCTCTGACAGCACTGATCTGACCACATCCATCAGTCCATCCACACTGCTGACACTCGCAGCTGAAACTGAATGCAGCTCATCTGCGAAGCTCACTGTATCTGAAAAGGAACCACAAAAATGGGACTTATTATGATGGCTTCAAAGCATTTTAAGGGATGATAGGTGAATTTACATTATCCAAAGTGAGGAATACAACAAACAATTTATTATAAAGTAAGGATTAATCGGCGATAGATTAGATTAATTGTTGATAATAGTTTAATTGATAAGCGATTAGTCGATTAAGCAAGGTCATAATTAGAGTGTGTAGTTTTGAGGTGCAGGGTTTCAAAAATGTGGTGGTGCGCGTACAGTACGCACATATTCTTCTGATGACGAAATTCGCGTCACGCACACTGTACATTGACCCTCGCGTGAGCTTAAAAATTTAATTATACTTTGGGCTTGAGCGATCAAACCAACCCAGGCACACTCCAGCAGTAAAACAGTGTCCGACGCCGACGAACTAGTGGCGACGAAAGGAGACTGCGGGGTTGGTTCACGTCGGCAGCGTCTGGGTCCAAAGTTGCCCTGACAAACCAAACCGACGCTAGACAGCCGACGGCCAAGTAGCACGTCCGTTCTGCGCCTGCGTGAGATTAAATGCCTTTCCGTACCAGCAGGTGGCAGTATCTGAACAGCCAATCAGAATGATCAGATGGCCCGACGGACCGACGAGCTCCGACACCGATTCAACATTTCGAATCGACGAGGACCAACTTCAGCCGACGGTGCGGAACACACTGAGAAAACTTAGTCGGCCGACGAAGAAAAACTGCCCGACAGCCGACCGTCGGCTTGGTGTGTTCCTGCCTTTAAGAAGTAAAGGTTAATGATTAATTGATTGTTAATTTAAACAACATTCAATTATGGGAATTTATGTAAATTAACATCCCTATTCTGAATCCAACCATATCCTTTATTCTGATATCTTTTAATCGCTCTTTATGTTCATGAATATGTGGAGGATTCTAACATCACCTTGACTGCTTTGAGACGCAGCCGTCTGGCCCAGGAAGTGCATTGCGAGCTGCTGTATAGGTCCGGTGAGACCTTCCAGCCCCGGGACAGAGGGGGGCATGATTAAGGGCCCCGAGTGTCCCCCGTCTGGTTCCCGGAGCACACCCTCCAGGATCAGCTCCACGCGGTCCACCTCCAGACCCCATGGCTTCGTCATCTCATTCATGTCCATCTGGATCACAAAAGCAAAAAAAGCTTAATCTTTAAAAATAAATCACGGAATTCAGTGGTTGAAAGCGTAATATTTCTTTGTTATCTCTCACCCCGAGATGTTCCCCTAGTTTGATTCTCTCCGTCTGTATCTCTCTCAGGGTCTTTTTGCTCAAGGTCTGCATCATTGCATTCTGTGCAGTGAGACGGGTGGAGGCGTTCAGATCCTGCACGGCCACCACTGACATCACCGGACTCCAGATCCGGAACTGGATATCCGCTCCAACCGACACCAGACCACCGTCTTTGGTGCTTACCTTTGGAAAAATTGTGCGAATGTTGAAATACATGGTATATAGAAAGATGAGTTTTTAAAAAAAGCACTGATATTTAATTGCACCTTGCATGGTGGGACGTTAAAGGCTCTGGTCCGCAGGTCAACTCTCTGCCACTGATCAATCAAGGGCAGAACCAGAACCACTCCTGGACCTTTAGGAGGACGGATCCGGCCCAGACGAAAAACAACTATCCTCTCATAGTTTGGTACAACCTGAAAATAATACTGTACATTTAATAAGTGCTGAACAAAGACTAAAACTCTGCTTATAATGTGCTTAGAACTGACCTTTAGGACAAACCATCCAGATATGGGGAAAGTTATGAAAGTAACTAGAAAAACCAGGGATGTAACGATCAGATTGCAAATCCAGGACAACAATCCTTGAGATTTATCTGAAATGCAGAACACATATATATGTTATATATATATATATATATATATATATATATATATATATATATATATATATATAATTGTGTGTGAGTATATACACTTTTATGTTAGATGCGAGTAATCTCAATTGATTTGACAGCACTAATAATAATTTGCTATTGTATAATAAATGAATACATATTAGCATAGTATAAGTATATTAAGTATATTAAATATATTAGAATAAGTATATTTACATTACAAGTACATTATATTATTCATATTTACTTATGTGCACCGTAGTCACTATAACGTAGAGTGAATACCTGTGAAGTCGTTTTGAGAGACTTTAGGGACATAATCGAATGAATGTCCTCTCTGATCATAATGATTTTGAGTGAATTCAGCATTTGATGAAAACAGTCCAGGACCATCACTGTACAGTTTATCTCTCTGCGACAGAAACTGATACTCATAACCCGAAGACTTCCCGAACATTGTCATGCCGTGCCAGAATAGATCTCGCTCCCTCCGTGATGACTATGATCGTTATTATTCTGAAAAAAGGGTAAAACTAAGTGCTTGGAGAATCAAAACAAGAAGCACTTCCGCATTTTACGACGTTTAACGTGACGTAATGTGCGGAGGTCCAATGCAACGGCGCCCTCTACAGTAACGGAAGTGGCAAGCATCATACTGAGGTAATACCATTATGTTTTTATTAGTATGGAAAATTATATTATTTTCATCAATTCTGGTGTATAAACCTTTTTCTTAACGAGCCTACTGCGTTTTAGATTATAGTTTGCGGAAGTTTCACTCAAAAAGACTTGAAGTAAATCATTTCAAAAAACAAGGCTGCGTTAATTTGACTGAACGAGCTGTAAATTTCCTCCATGTTCAGACTTTAAGAGAACAACGCTTGTGACTTTGTATGAATATTATGCCTATCTAAAGAGCTCTTTTCAGTCGCTAAATTCTTTCTCTTTCCAGTTTTGTTTTCAGAAGGATGTTTTAAAATGTAGGCTAATTGTCTCCCCTTTTAATTTCTAATCCATATTAGCAGTGTTTACAGGAATTTTTCTAAACCTGGTAACTTAAATACAATTTATAGCTTTCAAAATGACAGAAATTACTTAGAAATATTATCCAGTTAATTAACATTTTTGATTATGGCAACGTTACATAATACATAATTACTGCAGTGAGTACCTCAGGGATGACGTGTTTTTGTAGGCCAACCCAGAAGTTAGCGGCGCACGGGTTCCCTCGATGCATTTTTCCCATAGACTTTTGGAAAATCGCAAAAAAATAAGCTCTGTGTTTAACAGGATTATATGACACTCACACGTTTTGTCTATCAAGATAAACTTTACAAGTTAACACAACATTTATACATTTTGAAGCCTAAATAAAGTGGTCAGATATAAAAAGCTAACAGTAGGCTATAAACGGACTACAGCTCACCATGGTCGCGGATCAACGTCTCCACCACCAAGCTTCCTCAAACTTTATTTTAAAAACAAGTTTATTTAAAAACATGTTAGCTGATTATGATCTGTGCTGTTTATGAATACTTATCCACTTTTTCATGAGAAATGCTGTCCAAATGTCCTGTTTGTCATGATGACGTCTAAAGTCTCCACCAAAGGAAGTAGTCCCTTTTAGCAACTTGTTAGCAACCGCCGTTTTTAAGACACAATAAAGATTTAAAAAATCACAAGCGGGTTATAACTGGTGTGTTTTATGTCATAGATCAAAACGTGAAAATATTTAGAGGCTTTGTTAACCACAGACCTTATTTCAGGTGATTTAGCAAAAACCCATTCAAAAAACCCATTGACTTTAGGGCGATAGAAACGGAAGTCCTAAAATGCTAACTCGCCTCCGGGTTTTGCCTACAAAAATTGCTGCGGAGATAACCGGGGGTTATTCATGGTATGTGGTATTCATTTTGTTAATGATTTTACACTTTTAAATTTTCTTTTAATGATCTATGGTTGAAGGTGAATAGAATAATGTTATATTATTGTACCCCGTTTTTGAAAATGCTTCTATTGCGTTCACTGAGTGAAACTTTCGCTGATTGTTTACAGTTTAACGGAAGTTAATCCGATAATTCGTGCAAAGCATCATAGGGCATAGGAAAAATGTGGATTCCCCAAAATATAGGATATAATTAACTTATAGGTTACACTGAGAGAGCAACTGATAGATAGATAGATAGATAGATAGATAGATAGATAGATAGATAGATAGATAGATAGATAGATAGGTTTAGGAAGTAAAATAAAATTCAATAAGATCAAAAATACATTTTATTTATAAGTCCTACAAATATGAGACTTATCTTCCAATACCAATTAACAATTTCTTTCAAACTTTTATTTCAAACTGATCATCAATCATATTCTAAATAATGTTGCATTATAATGGCCTTGGAAGGCAATTTGCATTATATACATAACCAGGCTGTGTCACATATGAGGATGCATAGACTTATGAGCATTATTATGAGTATAAAAACTACAGTAACACAAAAAAGACATAAAATAAGACATAATGAGACAAAATAAGCAACCTATGTAAAAGTATAAATACATTTGTGCTTTTTTAGTATTCAGGCAGATTCATTGGCATAGCACTGTAACTAGCATGGCAGTAAAGCAAAGCACCTGAAGTATAGAGGATTTTGCTCCTCTACAAACAGTCTTTCAGAAAAGCTCCTCAGTTTTTGAACATGTCACACAGCAGTTTCTCCATAGGCGTGTTCCCGATGGTTCTTTGGAAGAAAAGGTGCTCGATTCTTTCTGAACTCACGAAGTGAAGGGATGGAAGGAGAAGTAATAGTCTGCCAAACCTAAAGACAGAGATTCATAAAAATAATTTGTATTAGTTGTCTCTTCTCTCAAACATACATTTTAACTTCTTTATGCAAGTGTGTGTGTGTGTGTGCACACCTGGCGACTTGACTGGGGTAAAGAGTGTGGATATGTTGAGCTAGCAGTACTTGGGACTGATCTTGAAGATTCTCCACCTGTTCTGGGTCTTTAAGTCCTCGTGTTTCTGTTACAGAATGCAAAGATTACTCACTCAGAACACCATTTATACCCCACCAATTTAGTTTTTGTAAAGCTTGCTATCATTTATGCCCCCTTGTGGCAAGAAGAGGAAAAAAACCTACCTGGTTTAAACAAAACAATGGCTTTCAAGCATGCAAACTCTGTTGGATCCACTTGCAGGGGCTTGAAGCGGCTAAACACTTCTTGCAGGACCCTCAGGTCTGAGGCGGAAGGGCTTCCCTTGCCCTGTCCCGTGGGTGAGAGGTCAGGCAGGGACAGCAGGGGGCAGTTGTCCAGAGGTAGTGACCACTGAATTGCACACAGAAGAAATAGCTCACTCCACGCTTCCTCAAGTAGAATCACCTAAAATCACAAAAGTGGTGGGTTAAAACTTGCAGTTATGGATAGTGATAGATTGTTATGGTGATTAATCAACAATATTTGTTATTTTGAGCGGCATTGGCAGATAATTGTACCTGCTGATTAATATACAGTGTGCCTGAAAATATCTCACTTTGTGAGCAAGAAAGAGAAGAGTGAGAAACAATAGTGCGCCTGACTCTCACCTGGTCTCTGAAAGGTAGATGGGAAAACACTGGCAGATTCTTGGCCCATTTAACAGACATGAAGAGTAGGCGAGCTGAAGTCTCATATACACTCTCAGGGCCGCGTGAGGGGTAGAGAGCACTGCCGTACTCCGGAGAACTCCTTTCAGGTTCATTACTGGTCACATCAATGTTCTCATCCACTGTAAACACAGTTACATACAAAATATTGAACTGATGAAATATGGATAAAGAGTTATTAGCCTGTTGAAACACAGTTACATACAAAATATTGAACTGATGAAATATGGATAAAGAGTTATTAGCCTGTTGAAAAGTCAGCTTAGACCAATATGAATTTTTCCTGCTGGTCCAGGCTGATTTATGATACAGAATTTAGGATTGGTTTACCCGGTAGATAAGCATAGCCATGGACTGTTTCCAAAACCTAAGGCAGTACTGTCTCGCTACCTAGTCAGTCAATGACTTAACAGGTATCATTTTGTATATTGTAAGTGCCTTGTACACTGTCAGAAAAAATGTTTTGTAATGCTTTGTACCTTATATACCCTTAAAAGTTAGTTACGTATTAGCACACAAACATATTAGTACTAGTAATGTGTACCCTAAAGTTTTCAACCTTTTAGGAGCAAATAAGTCATAAAGATCTAGAGCAAATTCAAAGTTCAAAGTGAGCTTTACTTTAAGTGAGATTTACTTTGTTGCCATCCTATCTCCGATTTTTCAGACATGGTGTTCATCAACAAAACATAGCTAGTGATGCTGATTGACCAAGTTGGTCTCATTCCTTACCATCCTCTGGTTCCAGTTTGGCGCAGGTCTCAGCCGTCATCAGGCTGGCCATGAAGCGATGTCCGTTCTTGGGGCTGTTGTGTTGGCTAGCATCTGTGGAGCTGATGCTGGAGCTGATGGAGGAGCCCAGCATTGGGCGGTTGATCACAGAGCAGGTGGACGAGGAAGTGGGCTCCAAGGTGGTGGCGAGGTGCTCCTTGTCCTTGTCCACATCCAATGCGTCTAACCTGACTTGAGCGGTGCTGCGGGGCTGACGTTCATTCTGAACAGCTGAGAGAAGATGGAAGGAAAGGTTTAGAAAGCAGCGACAACAGAGGAAGTCAAAAAGAAGAGGACACCTTTAAAAGTTGACTCACCATCCTTGTTCATGCCAGCTTGAAGGCATTTCTTTAAGCGACAAGCCTGGCACTGATTCCGATGGGCTTTATCCACAGGACACATGCCTGTACCAGCTTGACATCTGTAAATTTCAATTTAAAATTTATGTTATGCACCGGTTTTATAGAAGGTTCTACCTTCAATCTTCTTTGCTCACAACTTTAAATATGTACGGTGTTTTCTCACCTGTAGATGAGTCTGCGCCTCACACTACGCTTGAAAAAGCCACTGCAACCATTGCAAGCATATATTCCGTAGTGTTTCCCGCTGCTGGTGTCAGAACACACTTTACAAAGAAGTCCCGAGTTTAGGATCTTGCCAGGAGCGGGGCTTTTACCTGGGAAAGCAAGGAAACAACTATTTGTTATTCCAGGTCACAATCACCAATTTCCAATCCAATCATTAGGAGTCAACTGGCATTTCATATTAGTTGAGGTATAGGGCAAAGTGTCCAGATTTTGTCTATATAAACCTTGCTTTAGACTACAGTATTTTAGGACTTTCATTAAAATATTCAAACTGAAATTCAAGAAAACCAGAAGTTGGAAAGGTCATTGTTTGCAAGAGTCTTTGCCACTTGTTGCATGACCAGTACAAGCTAAATTGAAGAAGCAGTTACTTACCCTCTTGACTGTCATCTGTAGAGTTGCTCCTGGAAGACTCTGATGGTGATACAAATTGTACCATTGACATTTCTGACATTGGATCCTCCATTCAATGTACTGAAAAAGTGCACACAAGTTGTTCCTGAAGTGACCCCTTAGAAGGATCTGTCTTTTGAGGTCAAAATGTCTGTCCCAGATGGATTAATTGGAATCCTAGAGGGTCCTCAAAAAGATCCGTCCAGCCTTGAGAATGTTAGATGTTTCTTCAAGTTCCTTCAAGGTCTCTATCCTGATGGTCCGTACTTTACTCTGGGTATCTCTGTCCTGTAGAAGTTCTTGTCTGTTGCTTTTGTAAAGTGCAGTGTGGTCTGTCACCTCCTCCTGGTGAGTCTAGCGATGCCAGATAGTGAGTGACTCTGAGGCTACCGTGGGCTCCCTAAAGGAAGACAAAGGGATTAGCAGCAAGCGCTGTGTAAGCAAGTGCCTATTTGTCATCCTCTTAATCTTTACTGTCCATCTAGGGGTGGATCAATCAGTCACACTCAGTATTAGCTCCATCCACAACAAGTGTGGAGAGAGACGAATAAACAAAAGGATTGGGGTTGAGTCATAACTCTCCATCCAGCCCTCATGCTCTCATCTCTTCTCTTTTGAGGGTTTCCCCTCAAAATTGATGAATGAAGACTTTGTTAGCATCCCACCTCCAAAACTTTCAGTACTTAGCTTTTGATTGATTTTTTTTTTTTTTTTTTTTTTTTTTTTTGGTGGTGACTTGGCTACCAGTGGTTTCTAAGTTTCAGGAATCAATATTGATTTCATGGGTCAGTGATTGTTTTTGTTATGATCAGTGATCCAAAAAGGCATTGCTCACTTTTGACTACACAGGACACGAGACATGAAGGAATTCTAACGTCTCGTTTAAAAAAAAAGAAAAAAAAGTATGATATTTGTACAGTGTACAGGCTATAGGGAACATCTGCTAGGGGATTCTTCCCTAAAGTTTTGTGGTATTTCATCATTGTTTAATCCTCAACTGTCCTCCAGTAATGATGAGGCAATGCTAATCTTTATTGGCTCCAGTTAGCCAAATCTGCTGGATTTAAATATTGTTTTTACTCAAAAAATGATGTCTAACAATGATTGACTGTGGAATGTTTGCCTACAAGGACACTGAAATTCAAATAACATTTTTTATGATGCCATGTTGTTTTTTTTGTTTTTTTTACAAAATGTTCCTTCAACATCAATATTTTAGGTATTTTAGGTGTTTATAAGGGAAAGTAAGTTTTTGGTGCTGTAATTAATTTTCTTTTTTCTTTTTATTTTTTAAACATTAGATTTTAACTTACTTAAATAGTCATGGTGTAACAATTTTTTGTAAATATAAATATTCAAGTTCCATTTCAAAAGATGTGATGATAAAAACATTAAAAAATAAATAATAGTATATATTTTTGTCAATATATTCCACACACATTTGAACATTCATATTTTTGTTCATTGTTCATTTTGTTCATATTTTTATTCATGTTTTGTTGTATGTGTATTATTTATTTATTTATGGAGTTTTTTATTTAAAGTTTTTGTATACTTACAAAATTGTTACAAACTTATGATCTACTCAACTGATGTCTGTTATATAATCATGTTAAACAATAAATAAACAATAAATACGTTTTTAAACATTTTAAGAAAAATAAATGTAATACTATAAAATAAATCATATTTGTATTACTTTACATTTTTATACACTTCTATATGAAATGTTATTATAAAATAAATACACACATGCATATTTTATTAATATATATAGTTTTACATGCCGTATTGCATGTCACACTTCAGAAAACAGTCCATTTTCTCTTCATAAGTCATAATACAGCATTTACACTATGAGCCAGGTTGTCTTTTTATGACCAAACAGCTATTCTCAGATCAACAAATGTTAACTCTCTCTAACTTTCAGAGCACAAACACGCATCACCTCAGCAGAAGACCAGTCTGCTCTTGTACCCTGCTAGCATCCACTAGCACCCACTTCAATCAGCTAAGCGGCTTAGCCTACCATAAAACGTGTTCTCTCAAGATAACAAAGACCTCAAATGAAAAGAGGGGGAGCAGGGAAAGAAAACAATTAGCTGCTTGTGAGGCTGTGGGAGCTGCATGGGCCCCGACAACGACACCGGTGCCATATGGTGGCTGCTCTCTGGATCCAGCTCTGCCTAATTAGTGACCCCTGTGTGATTTACTGGTAATTAGAGGGCTGAAGTCAGTGATTTGCTTTTTTCTTTTGATTTGTGTATCTATCTTATTAAAGTCTTAAGCAGTGCAAGGTCACACACAAAAGCCAGACAGCAGCACATGCCATCTTAAACCCATCTTTCTCGTAGTCTCCCTACCACGGCGGAGGGTCTTTCATTGGAGCCACAAGCACAACAGGTGGTCAGATTGCTCATAAACATGTACCCACAATCAAGTGACCTTTTAATTGCAAAAAACTTTGCTTTGTTTTGAACCAACACAAAACAATAGATTTGAAGAATTTTAGCACGGCTTATCTTGACTCGGTTGATGTAATTCTTCTCTAATTGGTTTGTTTAAACTCAAAAGATGAATATCCAGCAGACAGTTTGTAGTGTAGTCTGATGAGGAGATGATCTCTGTGAACCAAGAATCCTTCTTAATACTCTGTTGGCATTAAATTGGTGTCTTAGTCCCACTGACAGAGCGCTCTCTGTTGACCTAAACGAGTGTGTAAAAAGATTATGGCTCCTCGATTAGGTTGGGGTCTTCTTGGGGAGCAGACGGAGCCATTTGAACTCTGAATCGGAGACTTTAAATTAGTTCTGTCTCAAGAAGGCCTTGAAATATAGACCTACATGAACAATCTCGCACCTTTTGAATGTAATTTGCATTCTGTCATATTTGATGTAAGTTAGGTGTGTTTGGCAGGTGTGAGTTGTTGCAAATACTCAGCGCAACAGTAACTGTCATGGAAGTGATTCAGCTGAATGAAATGACATGGTTTCCAAAATCCTACATGCTAGACAATACTGTTTTGTGTGTGAATAAAGAATGTTTGGCTATTGAATATGATTGCTTATAATAATAATAATTATACAGTATCTCACAGAAGTGAGTACACCCCTCACATTTTTGTAAATATTTTATTATATCTTATAATGTGACAACACTGAAGAAATGACACTTTGCTACAATGTAAAGTAGTGAGTGTACAGCTTGTATAACAGTGTAAATTTGCTGTCCCCTCAAAATAACTCAACACACAGCCATTAATGTCTAAACCGCTGGCCACAAAAGGGAGTACACCCCTAAGTGAAAATGTCCAAATTGGGCCCAATTAGCCATTTTCTCTCCCCGGTGTCATGTGACTTGTTAGTGTTACAAGGTCTCAGGTGTGAATGGGGAGCAGGTGTGTTAAATTTGGTGTTATCGCTCTCACTCTCTCATACTGGTCACTGGAAGTTCAACATGCACCTCATGGCAAAGAACTCTCTGAGGATCTGAAAAAAAGAATTGTTGCTCTACATAAAGATGGCGTAGGCTATAAGAAGATTGCCAAGACCCTGAAACTGAGCTGCAGCACGTTGGCCAAGACCATACAGCGGTTTAACAGGACAGGTTCCACTCAGAACAGGCCTCGCCATGGTCGACCAAAGAAGTTGAGTGCATGTGCTCAGCGTCATATCCAGAGGTTGTGTTTGGGAAATAGACGTATGAGTGCTGCCAGCATTGCTGCAGAGGTTGAAGGGGTGGGGGGTCAGCCTGTCAGTGCTCAGACCATACGCCGCACACTACATCAAATTGGTTTGCATGGCTGTAATCCCAGAAGGAAGCTTCTTCTAAAGATGATGCACAAGAAAGCCCACAAACAGTTTGCTGAAGACAAGCAGACAAAGGACATGGATTACTGGAACCATGTCCTGTGGTCTGATGAGACCAAGATAAACTTTTTTGTTTGAGATGGTGTCAAGCGTGTGTGGCGGCAACCAGGTGAGGAGTACAAAGACAAGTGTGTCTTGCCTACAGTCAAGCATGGTGGTGCGAGTGTCATGGTCTGGGGCTGCATGAGTGCTGCCGGCACTGGGGAGCTACAGTTCATTGAGGGAACCAGGAATGAGCAGAGCATGATCCCCTCCCTTCAGAGACTGGGCCGCAGGGCAATATTCCAACATGATAACGACCCCAAACACACCTCCAAGATGACCACTGCATTGCTAAAGAAGCTGAGGGTAAAGGTGATGGTCTGGCCAAGCATGTCTCCAGACCTAAACCCCATTGAGCATCTGTGGGGCATCCTCAAATGGAAGGTGGAGGAGCGCAAGGTCTCTAACATCCACCTGCTCCATGATGTCGTCATGGAGGAGTGGAAGAGGACTCCAGTGGAAACCTGTGAAGCTCTGGTGAACTCCATGCCCAAGAGGGTTAAGGCAGTGCTGGAAAATAATGGTAGCCACACAAAATATTGACACTTTGGGCCCAATTTGGACATTTTCACTTAGGGGTGTACTCACTTTTGTGGCCAGCGGTTTAGACATTAATGGCTGTGTGTTGAGTTATTTTGAGGGGACAGCAAATTTACACTGTTATACAAGCTGTACACTCACTGCTTTACATAGTAGCAAAGTGTCATTTCTTCAGTGTTGTCACATGAAAAGATATAATAAAATATTTACAAAAATGTGAGGAGTGTACTCACTTGTGTGAGATACTGTATTTAAAAAAAGTGTCTGTACGGCTGAAAATAACAGTGGTTGCATTACTGTTGCCACCACTGATGTCCACTCTACTGTTGCTCATTCTTCCTATTAGTGCAATTTATGGTGGACAGCAATGAGCTGTGGTTGTCCCCAAGACTGAAATGAAACCCAGGAAAATACTCTAGAATTGAATTGGCACTGTCAATCAGATACATTCGGTTACAAACGCCACCACGCAAAGCCAGAACAATGTACTCTGCATCACATCTTTTGAGTTTTTGCAAGTCAGTATGATCCGCTTGGCTTTATCCTTCCATTCACCACACGGGCTAAATTGTTACTCCAGAGACTGTGGGATAAGCAACAGGAATGGGATGACCCTAATTTGCCTGAGGATCTCCTGAAATCCTGGAATAACTGGGAAAAAGAACTCCCTAACTTGGCCACTATTACCCTGCCTCGTTGTCTTGTGACATCAAATATAGACCAGTCTAAAGTCACCAGACAGATCCACATATTCTGTAACGCTTCTAAGAAGGCATATGGGTCTGTCGACTATCTACGCACAGAAGATCCACAAGGCCAAGTCCAGCCAGCCTTCATTATGGCGAAATCCCATGTTGCCACTTAGAGATGACAAACCATTCCCCGACTGGAATTATGTGCGGCCTTGAATGGTACTCAGCTGGCCAAACTTCTTGAACTGAGCTCACTCTGGAAATTAGTATAGTGGTTATGTGGACAGATTCCACAACTGTCCTGGAATAGATACTGTAATGTCTGAATCCTGTAGATTCAAGAATGTTGTGTGAATGTACTGCAACAATGGAGACGCGAACTTCACATACTTTTGATAATCCAGCATTTAGTTGACCCTGATAAGCACGCATTGTCACAGTTGCAAACGCGACGGCGTTCTTCTTCCACGAGGGTGTTTGGCATTTGTTTCCAGGTGGACCATTAAAGAACGTGACACTAATGTCTCCTGGACATCCTGTAGAATTCAAACAAGTTTTTCCAGGTAAGTGTGCCATATGCATCAGACGTTCAGCCAACGGTCTGTGGGCATGACGTCTGAGGCTGAGACTAATCAGTAGTCAATAATCTACCCAACAAGTGGAGTCAAGGTCCATCATATTTACTCAGACCTGAACCAGAATGGCCAGTTACCCTTATACAAGCTCCTATGGATAAAAATGAATAGCGAAAGGGAATTTTCTGTGCCATTATGACAGAAACTACTGCCACTAATATTCCTGACCCTGCTAACTATTCTTCCTGGAGTGATCTTATAGGAGCAATAGATCAAATCCAAAAAAACACTGAACAGCCATCGGCAGGCCGCAGAAATGCTTCTCTTTCTGAAATTTTTCAAAGCAAAGCTCAAAGCAAAGAGAACCATACACTCAACTAGTCGGCTGTTAACCTTGGCACCAGAATATCATGAATCTTACCAGGTCATCCGAGTTGGTGGTTGTCCTAATCAAGAATTGATTTCAGCCATCAGTTATCCACCCTATAGTGCTAGATCCTCATCACACAGTCACCAAACTACTAATAAAGGACTATGATAACAAGCTCTGCCATCCTGGAGAGAGTATTTGCGGAAATAAGGAGAAACTTTGGGGTACTAAGAGGAAGTGAAGCCATCTATAGGCAGCAACATCTATGCAAGTGCAAGGTCAAACCCATCATTCCGAAGATGGCAGATCTACCGCCAGGCAGACTGAGACTTCAGAAACCACCTTAGTAATGGCATGGACCGTTTTGGACCATTTTGAATCAAAATTGCAATTGCTGTGAGAAAAGATGGGGGATAATCTTTAAGTGCTTCACCACAAGATGTGTTCACCTCGACCTGCTTACTTCTATATATACTGATTCTTTCCTAATGGCCTTGAGAAGGCTTGTAGCCTGTCATGGTAGGCCTTGTGAATTATTTTCAGACCAGGGCACAAACTTTCATGGTGGGGAAAGAAAACTTCAAGAGGCCTTTGCATCCCTCAGCCTTCAATTGCAACAGTATCTGGCCAAGCAGAAAATATCTTTCCACTTCAACCCACCAAACGCCCCACACTTTGGTGGTGCCTGGGAATGAGAGATTCACCCTGTAAAAATGCCCTTGAGGAAGTGCTCCTGACTGTACTTATTGAAGTGGAATGGATCCTGAATTGTAAACCTCTGGGGTACACATCTTCCTGTGTAGCTGACTTCCCAATTACATGCTCATGGGTTGGCCTGATAGTTCACGTTTCAGATAATTCCATTTATGAGAGCTATGCCTAGTGGAAAAAAATTGTTATTGCCGCAAAGAATTTCATGTTTATAACCGACAGTCATTAGGATAATTGTATTTGTTAATAATGAAGGAAGTGTTTGATATCGGCTAATTATGGTTTATTATTCACTGTTTCAGACCACACAAATATACACCTGTTCTTACAATTATCTCACAATTAATTCCTGAGAAGATATTTCTAAGCTATGCCCTGTGGTCTGACTGTGTGGTTCATTTGGTTTGCATGGCTGTAACAGGACAGTTTTGTTTTGTTGATTCAAAACAAAACAAAACAAAACAAAACAAAACAAAACAAAATAAAATAAAATAAAATAAAATAAAATAAAATAAAATAAAATAAAATAAAATAAAATAAAATAAAATAAAATAAAATAAATAAAATAAAAATCTGTGACCCTATAGGACAAGTGGTTTGGAAAATGGGTGGAAAAAAGTCATGACCCATACATCAATAAAATAAAATAAATCTACGGTTTGGAGAAAGGATGGAAAATAAAATAAAATATTTTAACAAATGTATGCTTACACAGAAAATTTGCAAAAAAAAAAAAAAACTGTCAGTGATTCATTTTCTTTTTGCCTCACCTGCTGATCTAGAATTGTAGTGTTTACCTGACCTCTTCACCCACTTTGTGTCTTTTGGTTTGCTTTTATTTGTTTCCAGACAGCGTGTTGCACGAGAGAATGAGAGCTGAAAACAAGGGTGTCAAAACATGTGACAGCGAGTTTCCAGAACTAAAGCTCGGCGCATGACACATTCCTGTTGATGTCATGTGTGAGTGACACACCTGAGCGTATGCTTCGCAGCAGCTCGGCATTAGCTGTGTTTATGTAACTAGCAGGTGGCAATAACACATAATGTTCCTAGTGGCTTTTTAGGACAAGACTTGCTTAGATGAGCAGAGCAGAGATTACCATAAAACAAAGAGATTAGACTGGCCTAAAAATAGCAGGAATATTATGCACTATGACTGATAAGGTTTACAGGTAACCCTTTAAGTTAAACTTCGGATCATTTCAGGTCAAGGCTATTTACTAAGATGCTGGTTAAGCATGTTTGGTGTTCAAATGGTATTTCATAAGCATCTTTAGTGCTCAAGTTCTCATATGGCGGCTGTATTGAAAGAAAAACATTTTTGAATATATTTTTTAAAATATACATAAAAAGCCCAAAATATATTGTATTATATAAAAAAAAATATTATATTAAATAAATATATTTCAATAGATCTTATATAATAAATATAATTTCATTTTATATAACTATATTTTATATCATAATTTTACATAATGAATATAACTTATATTTCCTAATTTTTGCCTATTCTATATACTATATATATACTATGTAATACTTACATAATACACTGCCCAGCCCAAAAAAAAAAAAAAAGTCGCAAATGCTTTAGTCTATGACTGGACTATTATTGCTGTGATTATTATGTTTCTAGCATGTTATATGTTTGGAAACAGTTCTTCTAACCCTAATTGATGGAGTGTGTAGCTTTTCATTTCTTCAATAACCATGTAGGAAGACGTATCATGGTGGACGTATCAATTGGCCATATTTCAGGATGACAAAGCAAAGATTCATCAGGCTCAAATTGTGAAAGAATGGTTGGGGGGAGCATGAAGAATCATTTTCACACATGAATTGGCAAGTCCAGACCTTAAATTCATTGAAAGTCTTTGGGATTTGCTGGAGGAGACTTTACAGAGTGCTCACCTCTTGCATTGTCAATACAAGATCTTGACCAAAAATGTATGCACCTCTTGATGGAAATATATCTTACATTATTTCCATCAAGAAGTACATAAAGTTTTGGTCAAGATCTTGTATTGACAATGCAAGAGTCGAGCACTCGGACAGTGTATAACATACATTTATTTATGCTGTCCAAATACATATTTTACAAAATTTGCATTTATTTGGATACAATTTCTTGTCTCTTAAAGTACATTTTGTAATATATTTTGGCATTTGAAGGTTTAAAAGTTTGACCTGATCTAGAGTTGTAGTGTTTAGCTTACCTCTTCACCCACTTTATTGTGTTTTGTTGGTTTGCTTTTATTTGTTTACAGAATGATAACTTAAGCTATAGCTATAAATTAAATATCAGACAACATGTAACCATCATTTAATTGCATTCACTGAAGTCATTGATAAACACTGGTTACATCATATACATTTAGCTGTGAACATATAAGGCAGCAACAAAAGACATACACTGATCACAATGGCATTTCATTGTCACAGGTTTAGTGTAGTAGAGCAGTCATGGGGCACATTTAAGGCGTTTAGAGTCTGATCTGTGCAGTGCTGACAGTGTAACTCAGCAGGTGTTACATAACCGTATGCTGAAGTCTCTCGCTGTGTCTGCGACCAGACCGTGAACGCCACAGATTACTGTAGGCTCCCTATACGTCAGGGGAAAGCTGTTGATGTAAGACACTCCACACACAACAGACCTGCTTATTAAAAACACTTATCCACTGTGAAGACTAATTAGTTGATCTATATTATTAAAATAATTGCATTGAGAAAATAAGTGAATTAAAATGTCTTTTGAAGTACAGAGAAATATATGGTATAGGGTATATTTATAACCTTCCCTATTCAACTTACAGAACGAACGTGGCGCCAGTTCCGTTTTTTCCTACGTTGAATAAGGTGTAGGACATACAGCGTAAGCTTTTTGAAGAATACGGAAGGTGGTCTGGAAGAAGCACTTGTGATCATTTGTGTATATAAAGCATATACATTTTTATTTTTTTTTAGAAAATGACAGATCGTTTCGCTAGATAAGACCCTTATTCCTCGTCTGGTATCGTTTAAAGTCCTTTGAAGCTGCACTGAAACTGTAATTTTGACCTTCAACCATTTGAAGGCCACTGAAGTCCACTATAAGGAGAAAAATCCTGGAATGTTTTCATCAAAAACCTTAATTTCTTTTCAACTGAAGAAAGAAGGACATGGACATGAGTAAATTATCAGGAAAATTTTATTTGAAAGTGGACTAATGCTTTAATTGCTTAAATTACCCTACCATTTATGGTAAAAATGCACATATTTTGCTGTAAATGTTGTAGAAAAGCTTTAAAAAAATGTTAAGAAGAAAAAAAAAAATCTATAATACATTTCACAGGGGATTATGCATATACTTTTATAGAAAAAAAATATAGACATTTTTAAAAAATACAATTCACCTTTTATCATGCAAGGTTCATTGCCAGAATTTCCTACACTGTAAAAAAGAATTGTTGGTTTGACTTAAAAAAGTAAGTTACCTGGTTGCCTTAAAATTGAGTTCATTTAAATTCAAAATTTGAGTTAATACAATGAAGGTGATTGATTTAATCAACAGAAACTCAAAATATTATGTTATCCGAATTACATTAATTATCTAAGTTGACTTGACAAAAGAAAAATGTTATAATAACAAATCATGAAAATAATTTCTACAGTGTACATGAACTATGTTTTGAATTTATTAAAAATGTGTGTGTGTATATATATATATATATATATTTATATATATATATATTTATTTATTTTTTTTTTTTTAATGTATATATATATTAATATATTATTTTTTGTCATATGATGGTTTGTCAGGGTAGCACTGAGAGTAACACTGCAGGTAATTTTTTTATGCAAATTTCTTAATAAATATATGCACAAATTTGTAAATGATATACAATTAGGCCTATACAGACACAAAATGTAAATTTAGGGGTCTCCACCTATTGTTAAACATGAAATATATGCTATTATCTTTCAAAAATGCTAACTAATGCTAATGTAGAATCATAGAAACACGTTTTAGCCAATAATAATATTATTTTATGTATTCTTTTACATTCTATAGGCTATTTTGAAAATTTGGTTGAAGCTGCAAAGACTTAGAAAGTTAAATCTAAACAAAACGCTCACTTAGTAAATGTAAATGTCAGTAAATTTCTTTAGTTTCTCAGGTGAGAACAGATGCTTCTGGACGGTTCTGGAGGCAGAACGCACGCGGTGCTCAGGGTGTGTGTCACACAGCGCTCCTCCGCCTCAAGCACGGCCTGACCTAGATCTCTGACAGTAAACAGATGCCGCGCAGGCCGTAGCGCTGCTGCCATCAGCAGAATGCAGCGCTGGGCGGATCACTGTCAGATTGCCGCTGATGAGGCTCAGACCGCTGAGCAGCTCCAGCCGCCCCTGCCATCACTGCTGCTGGAGGAACGAGCTCGCTGACGGCTGACTCGCCGCGCCGACGCCACGTGTCACCGACATTATGCCACGAGCGGAAGGACTGATCGGTGAAGCATAAAATCAATAAAGATGCAATATTTAGAGATTAGAACTTCATGCTAAGTTTGCCTGAAAATGTGTTCTGAGGGTACAAGTAAGTAAATATGTTGGAAGTAAATAAATAAAAAATAATGTTCTGGAATCAAGGTAATTTATTGTAAGAAAAACTTTATTATTATAATTTATAATTTATTAATTAATAATTAATATAAGCACATTTTAAAATAGTGATGGTTACACACACACACACATATTAATGAACCATAACTCTATCATTGTTTGTCCAAAAAGGGGGAAAAAATTATTCTAATAATACAAATGTAAACATATTTAAATAAATACAGATGTAAACAAATAAAAAAACATTTATATATTATATTTTATTATATTAGCTATATTATATATGGAAGCTTGTTTCCGTCATGCATTAAAAAAAAAAAATATTTTTTCCTCACATTTCTGACTTGGAATTGCAAGAAAAAAAGTCGCAATTACCTTTTTTATTTTTATTTTTTATTCCGTGGTGAAAACAAGCTTCCATAAATAAAATATAATCTAATGATTGTCTAAATATATAGAAAAATTGGTGTAAAAATATATTGTAGAAAATACATAAATACTTGCATGAGAATTGACTGTTTATTATTAATATATATAAATAAATATTATTTAATTAAGAATGATTTGGTTTAATTAATTAGAAATAATAATTATTTATGCATTGTAGTGTTGATTATTTATAGATGAATTTGCTTTTTATTTATTATAAGTATGGGATAGGGAATATGAACAGGACAGAAGACAGAAACAGGCACCTGTGCATCAGAAATAGCCGCGTGTTTTCCGCAGGTGAAGTGAATGTCCTTGAAGGCGTATTGACAGAAGTTCACATCTCCGTGCATCACATAAGGCGCTTTGCGTATAATCTCTTTGAATGTCAGCTCTTGTCAAAGAGTGAGGGTAACTTTTACAGTGTGCAAGAACATGTGCCTGCTGAAACAAGATGGCGACTTAGTGCAGACATTAGTGCACATATTCATTTTGCTTCTATCTAGGTGTCATTATTGTTTGATTGATTTCATTACAGTATAGAGCTTATCATGGTAACAGCAGCACTGTATAGGGTTACAGTCAGCCATAGTGCTTGAGCCCGACATTCAAAGCAGTGCTTTTCACACCTCACAGAAACATGTCAAGGTCACTTTCTACAAAACAAAACAAGAAACAAAACCAAACAAAGGTCACACTTTATGTTAGGTGTCTTTAACTACTATGTACTTACATAAAATGGGTAGGTTTTGGTGGGTTAAGGTAAGGGAAGGGTCAACTGTGTCATTATAGATAAATTATAGATATTACAGCTCATAGTAATACCTGCCCTCATACATAGCTGTAATTACATGCAACATTGTAAATATAATGTAAAAACATGTAAGAACACAATAAAGTGCATTGTATCAAATAATTAACTTAAAAAATTATAGTAGTTAAAGACGCCTAATATAAATTGGGTCATAAAAAAACAAAAACATAAAACAAAACAAAAAACTAAATAAAACAAAAACACAAAACAAACAAACAAAAAATAACAAAATAAAAAAAACAATACAAACACAAAACCAAAATACAAAACATAAAACAAACAAAATACAAAAAAACCAAAATATAAACACAAAACCAACAAAATACAAAACAATATAAAACAAAAAACACAAAACAATACAAAACAAAATAAAACAGAATACAACACACACAAAACAAACAAAATGCAAAACAAAATAATAAAAAACAACAATATAAAACAAAAAACAAAACAAACAGAATACAAAAAAACAAACAAACAAAACAAAACAAAAAAAAACCAAAACCAAACAAAACTAAGGCATATTAAACATTAAAACTAAATACAAATCTGTATATTTCATAAACAAATGAAAGCCACTTTTAGGACTATTAATATTTGTTTGCATTGTGCATTATTTTCATAGCAAACAAACTAATTTTCCTCCATATAGTCATTTTATGTATGCATATATGTTATTTATACATTTATTTATTGATTTGTAACAGTAATCTCAGTGATGATTCTGTTTAAATTCTCATAAGTAAAATATATTGTTTTTTCACTCTACAACATGTAAAATTACGGTAATTTATAATACTGATTTTGTATGATCAGAATAATTTCAAGGCAACTAATATTCTCAACATTTAAAATATTTTATTTTTTGTTCATATATTTCAATATTAATATTTCTTATCACAAAGTGAATTGTTTTTTTTTTTGGCATTACAGTAATGAAAATGGATGAGGATGTGCTTAATTTAAATTAAAATAGTGAAACAAAGCATTTCAAAACCTGAATAGTTCTAAAAATAGGCTTCATTTTCAGTTTTCCTTAATTAAATTTCCTATTGTCTGAAACCTGGACCTGGCATTGCCTTCTATGAACTTTTCTCAGTTCACTGTAGCTTTATGGCTTAAGATGAGCACCGGTGAAGTAGTTGCCTTGACAAACTGCACTCAGATCATTGAGTAAAGTAAATTAGACAGAGACAGGGATAATCACTCCAGGATACGGATGCGAGTCTTCAAGAAAACAAACTGTGCGAAGAGTGAACAATTAGAGATCCTACATCTCCCCCCGTTTGTGATCCAGAACGGTCATTTGTTGTAGCTATTTGACTAATATAAAACTATGACACACTTTTTAGATCATTTATGTAACTTATACATAGTTTTAGAGCTACTTCTACAGTGAGTGAAACAATGCAGCTGTCCTTTTTACAATAAGGCTTACAGTTGCCAATAATAGGCTCTAATCATGAAATAAAAACTAATAAGCTCTAAAATCTAATTAGAGCCATTTATCATATTCAGAAAAAGCCCTAATGCCCCTGTCATGGTGGAAGGAAGCCAGCGATTTATAAATCTATGACTCATCGTGATTAATCTTTGTGTTCGGGATTAAACGCATTCATGGACACAAGCGGCCATATGCTGCTCATGTTGAACTTGTGTAATTGGGGTACTGAGGGAAATTGGCACAAAACAGCACGCCTTATTTTAGCACTAATTAACTAATAAGATTATTGACTAGATTTCCGAATTGACATTAACTGACAGAGAAATTGCAAGTTGCTTGCCAAGAGAGGAGAATTTGGCGGGAAATCTCTTCAGCAGTGCACAATACATATAGGCAGATAGTATTTTGATCACAATACATAAATAATATGCAATATCTAACTTTGTAAGATGATATTCTATCATCACTTCAACAATGTCCAAGATATGCTTAATACGGGGTGTTTTGCTATATAAACAGCAAAAGTAGCTATACCTTGCCTTTTTTTTTTTTTTGATGTTCCAGGTTATTCCAGGTTATTATTGTTTACACATCCATAACAAGCTAAAGGTCATGCAGGGGTCATTCTACCAACCTTCACGCTGGACATGTAGATGTAGGGAACAGAAAAGGGCAGGTGGGAATTGGGCGGCACCGTTGCCTTCTGGGATTAGCCAATCCCTGCCATCTGCTAGCGGCAGCATAATCCCGTCAATGAGAAAATCAATTGTCTAAGTAAATATCAAAGGCATGTAAGCTCATTTTGGCAAGTAACTTAAACATTAGGAGGACTTAAGTTAAAAGACCATGTTAGTGCTGAGCAAGGGATAGGGAGGCTTATTCATTACATGCAACTCGCTGCTGAATCGTCAAAAAAGGATCAAGCTGCAATTAACAGAGAACAAAAAAATTAAGACTCAGTAATAAAAAAAGTTTTTGATAAATATGTAGGTGTTGTCTTTATATAAACTAGAAATACTAAATCTCTTGTCTAATACAAGAAATTATAGTCCTAAAAATGTAGTATTTAAATTATATATAAATGTAAACATATATATTTGTTTTTAATTAATCTTATATATTTATTTTAAATAATATGATTATATTATTTTTTATATAATATTTTAAATAATATGATTATATTATTTAATATTATTTTACGATAATATGATATTATTTTATATTATCATACATTATCTATCTATCTATATATATATATATATATATATATATATATATATATATATATATATATATATATATAGAGAGAGAGAGAGAGAGAATATTTTATTTATGATTAATATGATTATCATTATTACATATTTAATACTTATTTTTGTAATCAGTGGAAAAAAGTTTATTTTAAATAATTTAGACAACAATTGCATAAATTTATTTAAATATTGGTACAAAATATTGTAGAAAAAAGGTTAAACTGCAATTAAAAGAGAAAACAAATTAAGACAGTAATAAAAAAGTAATTGATAAATGTTTATATCTTTAAACAAACTAGAATTTAAATATTTAATATTTAAATATTAAATATATATATAAATCTATATAAATTCTATATATTCATATGCATATATATAGATAGAGAGAAAGAATATTTTCTTTAATGTTAATATAATTATCATTATTAAATAATTAATTATATATATATATATATATATATATATATATATATATATATATATATATATATATATATATATATATATATATATATATATATATATATATATATATATATATATATAAAGTAATAAATTTATTAAATTAATATATTTAATATATTTAAAATTTATATATAACATAAAATAATTTAATATTTAATTTTTTATTATTGTTAATTTTAGGGTCTAAAATGGTTAAATATTAAATCTTTAGTAATATTAATAGTCGTTTTAGTAATAATAATTATATTAATGTTAAGTAAAATATTATTTCTCTATATGTATAATTAAATATATATATATATATATATATATATATATATATATATATATATATATATATATATATATATATATAAATTTTAATTTATATATTAAATATTTAATAATGAAAATTATATTATATTAAATAAAATATTCTTTCTCTCTCTATATATATGTGCCTATGAAAATTAAATTTATTTTATATATATATATATATATATATATATATATATATATATATATATATATATATATATATATATATATATATATATATATATATATATATATATATATATAATTTAACTGAAATAAACAAGGAAAAAAACCTTGAGAAATGATTCTGATTGATTTACTAAAACTAAAACTGAAGTAAAAAGTTAAAGCTAATAAGGCTAAATAGAAACATAAAAAAGACAAAATTACTAAAACTTAAATTAAAATAAAAAAAGAATATTAAAATATTAATAATTAATAAATAAAACTAAAAAAAGACAAACAGAAAAAAGGCGTTGGTTCCAGGTGCTTACTGCACCTCCTATAACAACAGTAAAGTGTCATTTTGGACATTCGCGCCTCATAGTGTCCTACTTCAGCTCCTGTTTAAACCCCATCGGAGTTAATAGGATCTGCTGCCGTGAGGATGGGGAGACGGATTTGGTGTCATAGTGCCAGACGATTTCATTAAATGTGTAGCTACTTTACATGAGCCATTTACCTGATACTCTCCTAATTTAGGAGTCAGGAACAAACACAACCTTTGTTAAATAAATAATGAACTAACAGACTGAGTTATGAAGTTTACAATGCACCATGACAATATATTGATATCATACAGTTATTCATACATTTAATACAAAAAATTCAATTCAAACATTTAAACTACTGCTACTTTAGTGTCCAAATACTCTTTGGGGCCATTGCATTTAGGGGTACATAGAATAGTGTTAATATTATTAAGAAAGAAGATTAACTTGCAAATCATTCTTGCAAGGATCTTTATTAATAAAATCCACATTTTCTTTTGCTTTCTATTCATGAAAATAGTTTTAAAATAAAAAAATATTGTGCAAATTCAAAAGCAATATTCCAGTGCACAAACGCATCCCTCTTCAGTTTTAGTGGCTCATCAGTGAACTTACAGTCCATTATACTCATGCTTACAATGGCCAACAAACAGAGGCTCCGCCTGAATCCCTCGCCTGCAGCAATACAAACACAAGATACATCATTTAGATACATGTGTCTATCAAATGATACAGTAGGTTTTATAGGGCTATTAATAATAGTAAGAAATAATGGATTTTGTATGTGTAGTGTGGGACTGTAATAGTCCAGAGGTTGATAAAGAATATATTTCAATACCTTAGAAGTTCACAGCGAAACTTTTCCAGGCGAGGGAAGGCCAGATCTGCGTTCAAAGTTTTTTCTTCATCACTCCACAACCTCTCAGCTGCAGCACAGGCCCTCGGCCTTTAATACAATCACAAAGATCAACATTATGAAAGATTTTGCACCAATAATAATAATATTATCTGTATATTTTTGCATACCACAGACGTGGGGTCAGATTGGTGGCGTCGACATATTCACCCCACATGGCGACCTCTCCACCAATCACCAACTTCTTTTGCTCTTCTGTCCCTAAATCATACAAGAAAATGTAATCAAATACACTCTAAAAAAGGTTCTTTATTGGCATCCACGGTTCTTTATAGTGGAAAAAGGTTCTGTAGATTTTTAAAATGTTTTTCACACTGAGAAAATAATGGTTCTTTCAGGAAGTGTTCACTTAAATGCTCTTTGGGGAATCAAAAATGTTTTTTTCTATGGCATCGCTTGGCGACTAACTGAAAATAAGATAAAATAATGTTTAAGCACTAAAAATACTAAAAACTAAATAAAAATGAAGGTGAAAAGAAATATTTAAAATGTATTATGTATTTTATGTATTGAAAAAATAACTTATTTTGCTCTTCTGTCCCCAAAACATGGAAGAATGTGCACAAATTTAAAGAAATACAAAAGATATACACAGAAAATACACCACTGCACTACAAACAAAGCAAACAAAATGGTTGATTTCATTAAATAGCTGATTTATCATTAATTAGAGCTAACTGACCATCTGTATACTGAATTTACAAAATTAACTCAACCACCAGCCCATAAATTAGAATCAAATGTACCTGAACCAGGAAATGCCCATTAATATGCTTTTCTATTTTATACCAAATATTTAAACTTTGACCCCAGCCTAACATGCTGCTCCACACACCGGAGAAATTCTGGGGCTGCACTGCGTAGGAAATACGCCAGTCCTGGCCGTAGCTGATGTGGTTGATGTACCAGGGGGCAGAGAGCAGAACCCTGTGCCCAGCCTTGGTCATTTTGCTCAGTTCAGCCTGGTAATGTTCACCCTTCCAGATCTCCAGAACCGTGTCCTGTGGAATCTGAGACAGTGTACAGACATGAAACACTGGGTCACAGGCATTATCGGCCTTTATGGATTTATCAAAAATGTCTGCTTTATAAATCTGCATAAATGCATAATTTTTGGGCTTTTATCACTTTTAATTGAGCGTATATTTGAGCGAGGACAGGAAATTATGGGGTGAAGAGGTGGAAACGAGATTTTTTAAAATGTTGCAAGCTAGACTCAAACTCAAAAAGCCCAAAAAAGCACCAGAGCTCAACGTCTTAACCACTAATCCACAGTTCTGACATACCAAAGAAAATTATTTTGTGCATAAATGCAACAGTTTTGAGCTTTTACCAATTTTATTGTGCATATTGTAGAGCGAGGACAGGAAATGATGGGCTGAACAGGTGGAAACGAGATTTTAAAAATGTTGCAAGCTAGGCTCAAACTCAAAAAGCCCAATAAAGCACCAGAGCTCAACGTCTTAACCACTAATCCACAATTCTGACATACAAAAAAAATTATTTTTGTGCATAAATGCAACATTTTTGGGCTTTTGCCAATTTTATTGAGTGAATAATGGGGTGGAAGAGGTGGAAACGAGATTTTAAAAATGTTGCAAGCTAGAATCAAACTCAAAAAGCCCAAAAAAAGCACCAGAGCGCAACCTCTTAACCACTAATCCAAAATTCTGACATACAAAAAAAAATATTTTGTGCATAAATGCAACATTTTTGGCCTTTTACCAGTTTTATTGAGTAAATTATGGGGTGGAAGAGGTGGAAATGAGATTTTAAAAATGTTGCAAGCTAGACTCAAACTCAAAAAGCCCAAAAAAGCACCAGAGCTCAACATTTTAACCACTAATCAAAAATTCTGACATACAAAAAAATATATATTTTGTGCATAAATGCAACATTTTTGGGCTTTTACCAGTTTTATTGAGTAAATTATGGGGTGGAAGAGGTGGAAATGAGATTTTAAAAATGTTGCAAGCTAGACTCAAACTTAAAAGCTCAATGTCTTAACCATTAATCCACAGTTCTGACATACAAAAAAAAAATATTTTGTGCATAAATGCAACATTTTGGGGCTTTTACCAATTTTATTGACCGTATTGTGGAGCGAGGACAGGAAATGATGGGGTGAAAAGATGGAAACGAGAGTTTAAAAATGTTGCAAGCTAGACTCAAACTCAAAAGCCCAAAAAGCACCAGAGCTCAACGTGTTAACCACTAAGCCACGGTTCTGACATTTTGTTGTATTTTGCTTTATATCTTCTGGGAAGCTGGGCTTGTGTTACATGTACAGACATGCTTCAACTCAAAAGTCGACTCTTGGTTGACACCTCCTGGTAAGAAAGTGCTTTGCAATGATTGTGACAACATGATTTCATGCAGCATTCTGGGCAAGAGTCAAGCTTATCAATAGCATGTTTGTTTGATTCTCACTTAACAGGACACACACTTTCACACTGGACTGAATTAAAATGTTAAAAAATGTAAAAATATAGCACTGCACTCAGACACAGCACTGCAATCTCTTGTACTTTTAGTGTTTTGCACTCATGCTCTGACCCCTAAAGGCTAGGGGCCGCACGATGTAGTAGCGGGCCCAGCTGTGAGTGGGTATCGGCAGGTCGAGGTAGAAAGGAGCCGCCAGGATGACCTTTAACCCTGCCTTAGTCACCCGGCGCATCTCGCACAGGTAACATCCCTGCTTCCAAACCTCCACCACATACTTCGACCTGGGCTAGAAGAGAAGTGTCTCATTCTGGTTAAACCACACGCAATACTTTTTTTTGAGGTTTGAAAGCAACCAGTGTAGAGCAGATTTCTACTCACTCGCTCATGGTAGTCAAACACGTCCTGCCAAACAATGGAGGTTTTGTTGAGAGCGGCGGTCATGTTCATTATTCTGAAGAGCATAAAGAGAGACATACAGTAAAGACACACAAACCACAGACACTGTGTTCATGTTTATTCATAATTTTAACCACAAGAAAATGTATTTACTAAACACATTAGTTGAAACAGATATGCTTATACAAGATTTTTTTAAATGGTTCAAACAAGGCTTAACACATAGAAATAATAATTTTAGAATATGGGACTTGTTAAAATGTAAATGTTTCATGTTTAAAATATATAAATTATAATTACTTATAAACAGACCAGTTATAAAAGGTACCATGAGGAAAAGCAGCCAACAAGTGATGCTGTTATTCTAAATTTATTAATATATATTATTAATAAAGAATTTAAACTTCTGACGTCTGTTCTAAGTTTTACAGTAGGTTCATTCAAATTTTTTAAAAGAAATTAATACTTATATTCTGCAAGCATGCATTATATTTATGAAAGGTGACAGTAAACATTTATGATCATAAATATATTTCACTAATAATATTTTACAATATTACTATTTTTACAGTATTTTTGGTGAGTACGAGGCTTTAAAAGAGATTTAAAAATCTTACCGTACCCAAACTTTGAATGGTAATGTAAGTAGTTTTTGAAATTTGAAACACTCTCACAATTCTACTAACCTCTCCATATAGAATGATTCCAGTTTGGTAAAATCCATCCCAAAGCCCATCTTTTCCATAAACTTTCGCACATTGGGATTGGACAGCCTGTTTGAGAGAATAACTTTGTTAAAATTTTCACACAAAAAAATACCACCTTTTGCTAATGCAGGCACCCAAAACGTATGTCGAAAGTGCTTACCAGCAGGCAAAACTGACCTCGTCCCCTCCTAAGTGAACATATGAGTCGGGAAAGACAGATTTCACCTCTTTCAAAAGGCGTTCCATGAACTTATAAGTGGTGTCTACCGTTGGATCGACAGGTCCAAATGAACCAGAGGGCACATCTCCCTTGTAACAAGGTGTCAAGAGGTCTGGCTGTCCTGATAATAAGGGACAAGCGTCATTATTCTTTGTAGGAATTTCATATTAATTTACTAAAAAGAAAGAAAGTTGAAGGTACCAGCATTTCTGCAGTAGCGTTAGTATAGAGTACCGGGTATATTCGGTACCTGCTGATAGACACTGCTTTCGAACGCTCTCGTTCATGTTTGTTTGAACATCAAAGGTTTCTATTTACAGTGCGTTTTTACAAGCGTTGAGAATTCACAATCAATCACAATCATGTCTGTTGAGCGGAGGTCACTAAGTTAGTCAGAATCTGCTTAAAAACGCACAAGGTTTTGTTTTTGTTCAATGCTTGTGGATCCTTTCATTGTAACCAACAAAGTATAAACACAATATAAAAAAGAGGTTCATTGTACAATTAAGACAGCTTTTTTTATTATTATAATTGGAGTTTTCACAAGAGTGTAGCTTCAGAGATTGACAGCCTTAATGATTATAAAGAGAGGGCTCTTCTGTTGCTTTCTGTTTATTAGCCATTCAAAATCTGAATACAAGTTTAGTTTTTCATGCTGCTAAGTACACTGCAAAGTTTCTGGATTGACAACCGTATTTAAATGCGTGATTGAATTGGAAACTGTGATGACTGATGACTGATAACCAACGGACGAAACAAAATTGGACATCTTTTTAAAGTACTTATGCTGCCTTCACATGCTTTTGGAATGATCGTAAATACTAGTTTCCTAGGTAAAAATTGCACATAAACGCCCTCCCATTTTGAAACTTGAATGCGATTAGCTCGTAATCATGACTTCAGAAGTGGGAATTATCAAATTTCCGATAGCACGTGAGGGCAGCATTAATTCAACAGTTTTTCCTCAGGTACCAAAATTAGTAGTAATAACTACAAAATTTTACTACTAAAACTTTGTTACCATGACAACCCTAATTCTTTAAAATTATTATTTATAATATCTGATTTCATATTCTTCTAGGAGATGTGTGCAGGGTTGGGTGTAAGGCATTACAAGTAATGCGTGTTATGTAATCAGATTACTTTTTCAAGTAACTAGTAAAGTAACCCATTACTTTTAAATTTACAACAAAATATCTGAGATACTTTTTCAAATAAGTAATGCAAGTTACTTTTTTCCCCATTTACTGACTGACGCCTCTTTTTTCCCCAGTGTTGAGAGAAATAAAGTGCAGAGTTGTGTGCACTGTGTGAACATGATGGTTATTGTAGTTCTAGACTAAATGTGAGCATTTATTCATCTCATTTGCACAAAACAGATTCAGTATTCTTCAAAATGAATAAAAACTGTGAAATGCAAAGTTAGAATATTAAGCAAACATGCAACAATTAAATATGTTAAATATTAAACAGCACAGCTGAAAGGTTTGCTTAAGTGGCGCCCTCTACTGTACAGGCGTGAATTTGCATTTATTATTCAGTTCACTTTTGGTGTGAAATGGCCTTTACATTTGCCAAAAATAGAATTTTTTTGTTATTAAAAAACTAATCAAACAAAGCTAGCCCAGCCCAGGTGAGAAAAAATAACGCAACACATTACTTCCCATAAAAAGTAACTATGTAATGCAATTTGTTATATAATATTGTAATGCATTATTTTAAAAGTAACTTCCCCCAACACTGGATGTGTGTGTGTGTGAGCGCGCGCGCACATTTTTGTGACATATCAGGACACAAATGTGTATAATGACATGGGTATGACATAAGTATTACAAGAAGGGGTGACTTATGAGGACATTACCCCATGTCCCCACTTTTCTAAAGGCCTATAAATCATATAGAATGAGTTTTTGTGAGAAAGTAAAAATGTGCACAGTTTCCTGTGATGGTTAGGTTTAGGGGTAGGGATAGTGTAGGGCGACAGAAAATACGGTTTGTACAGTATAAAAACCATTACGCCTATGGAATGTCCCCACAAATCACAAAAACGAACATGTGTGTGTGTGTGTGTGTGTGTGTGTATATGTGTGTGTGTCTGTGTGTGCGTACCTTTCCCCCATGACTGAGTGTGTCCAGGCGAGTCAAACTCAGGTACGACTCTGATGCCCCTCATTCTAGCATGTTCAATCACTCTCATCACATCTGACTGTGTGTAGATATGAGTGAACGGATGAAAAGCTCCCTAGAAGAAAAACGTATGGGTTGTTATTGGTCACTAAAATTATTAAAAATAATTTCTTATTAATTGAAATTATTCAAATTACTAAAACTAAAAAAATTAAAGCTAAAAAAAAAAAAAAAAAATGATAAAAGCCCATAACAAAATTACTAAAACATATTAAAATAAAATAACTGAAAACATAAAAATAAAAGCTTATTCAAAATATGAATAAATATTATAATTGTATATGGATAATACTAAAATAAAATTGTAGCTGCCTTGAGATATAGAGTATATATTATATATATTCAGCATCTTTAAAGCCGCTACAATCAATATAAACAATAAATGCATATATTAACTTTACTGCAGGTGATTTTACAGCCTCTCTACCTTATTACTGAGGTCAGGAAAGGTGCGGCTCTGATACGGAAAGGAAGGGTCATCCACGATGTGCCAGTGAAAGACGTTGAGTTTACTGTAGGCCATAGCATCCTAAAGAAAATTAAAATGTAATTTATTTTATTTCACATACTTAACACATTTATTCATAAAGGAATTAAATTTAACAAAAGCGACAGTAAAGACATTTACCATGTTACAAACGTATCTATATAAATAAATGCTGTCTTCCTATTCATCAAAAAATCTTGTAAAAATGTATCAAGTTTTCCAAGAACATTGATAATAATCAGAATCAAATCAGCATGTTAGAATCATTTCTGAAGGATCATGTGACACTGAAGACTGGATGATTTAAAATAAAAAGCAAATACATACCAGGGTCTTCAAAATAGCATGGAGGGGTAAATAATGCCTTGAAGTGTCCAGTAAAAGCCCTCTAAATGAAAAACGTGGGAAGTCTACAATCTCTGTCTTGTTGACAAAATACTGAATGGAAAGAAAGAACATATTTAATATGCTAATATACTGCTTCACTATAGCAATTTATTACAATCACATGACTAAATACTGTCACCCCAAAACTTACAGAGCCATAATCATCCTGGTACACAAGCTGACTGAAGGACTCCAGACCTTTTTATAAGTTGATAAAGACAAATATTTAGTGCTTTTGGGTATTCAAATATATAAAATTAAAGGTGCAATATGTAAGATTTCTGTCCGCTAGAGGTCTATTCAAAACAAAGGCGTAGCCTGATGACGCCAAGCTTGAGCACGGAATCTTGGGACATGTGGTCTTCACCTCATAGCTGGTGGAAATAATCGGGATAGTAGGGCCCTATAAAATCTGTTTTATTTTTTCCCAAATTCCGTTTTATTTTTTCCCAAATTCAGTTTTTTCCATTTTAAATTTTCTGGATTCCGTTTTATTTATTTTTTGACTCCATTTTAATGGATTAAATTAAATTTTAGTAATCAAAAAGCATGTCTAATTAATTGAATTCTTAAAAACAACAATATTAATTAATTAAAAAAATATATTTTTATGAATTTTTTTTCTTCAGAAGTTCTGTGGGCAATCAAATGAACGCATACCATTTAATTTATCTTTTAATCATGAAATTAAACTTTTTTGTCAAACAATGTGCTGCACAACAGAGCTTTACTGTTAAAATTAATACATGGAAGAAACACTGAGATTATTGTTTAAAATATATTTTAATAATTTATTGTTAAATTAATTTATCTAAATTCTACTGTACAACAGTAATATGTTGTTGTCAAGTTAAATCGAACTTTTATTTTGACGGTTTGCCTAGAGCTTTGAGTTTCTCTGTGTTTATGACGGTAGTTTTCTCAAACTAAGCGGTTAAATGCTGATGAAGTGACTTTCAGAGCAGCTCTGGAGAGAAATTTGTGAGGCGACAGAGGACGAAAACACCGCAAGCGTCGCATGTGCTTCAGCGTGCGTGCGCCCGCGCGATTGTGTGTGTGGCGTGTGAGGTAAATGAAACCGCGCTTCTCCATCATTCATTTCAGAGGCACACAGGCATGCAGGATTCATGTTTAAATAGTCTTTTTGCGGTTTAATATTCAGTCACTAGTCTATATCGCGATTTAATTTACGTGTACTGACCTGCTTTTAATTCATTCATCAAAAATTTGACAAATTCCGTAACATTCCGCGTTATATAGTAAATTCCGTTTTTATGAATGGATTCCGTGATCGCAGAAATTATAGGACCGAGTGTTGTGGGAGCTGAACTTTTTTAACAATGGAACTTTTATTATGACACAGTCGCCGGCGCTGCTTCGGCTTTTCCGGTCATGAGTATGAGGTAACACAGCTCTGTTTATCATATTAGATACATTTGAGTGTGTTGAAAATGATGTTATAACATTACTCTGTGCGTTCGCTCGGTGGCTGCTGTGAGACACTTGTTTGAGACACACAGTGCAGTAAGATAGATCGATTTTAGTATATCATATTAAATATTGGATGGCTTGTGTTGATAAATGGCATGTAATTAATTTTAAAACGTATTGTATGAGGGAGAAAATGCTGTATTACTGTTACTAAAAATGAAGCTGCATCTGATTATGCTATGTTAGCTTCTTCACAAAATAGTGTTTTTCTCTGAGGCGTGGTAAAGCATGGTACTCGCAAAAAATCAAGAAAATTAGATTTAAACAATAAGACTAAACGTGTTGAGCTATATAACAATAATTAGTTTTCTGTCTATAAATATATCAAAACAGCTGTTCCCTTGTCTATTAAAACATGTAATATATTAAAACATCTTTGGTGTTTTCATGGTTTCTACAAAATAAAACCGGAAACTGAGGGTAACGCGGGTATGACGCAACTGACAGACAACTCCTCACACGTCCCGGAGCCTTGGTTAAAACTGCAATTTTCTCACGATTTACAAATAGTTGCAAACATTTCAGATATTCTAAGTGCTCAAGTGAACAAAATATATAACACTGGCCTAGTGGTTTTTGGATATTTTACTGCAAAATTCTTACATATTGCACCTTTACGCACAAATGAAAAACACTATAGCTTGTGTCACACCTCTCAGAGAACCCCATACAGTCACTGATCTCAGAACAGCCTGGCCATCAGACACACTCAGGTTATCTGCAACAACAAAACATATTTAGAATGCCTTATGCTTTATATGCCATAAAATGACATCAATTTTTGAATCTGGAAAGTGTCATTACACCTTCTAATTTAGCTTTCTCTAAAATGACTGGAAAAAATAAAATGTCAAAGGTCAGCAGAGGTTTCATTTCAAGATCACATGATCAGGAAACACTCACAGCTCTCATCTGAATCTTCGTCAGGGTAGCCGTCACATCCTCTGCTTTTGACACTCACAGACACCACAAACGAGTTTGGCTCCGACCACAAGTAACGAAGCCCATTGTCTGTTCAAATAAACATATCAACAACACACATTATTTTGTATTGCAAAATTGTTTATTTGACTTGAAGAGCCATTTAGATGCCCACCAACAGTGTTTAAACAGCCAAAAGAACAGGCAAAACATGTTTGTGCACATTTTTGAATTTCCTTTTAAAACATCCTTTCAACCATAAATAAATGAAAACAATAAAAAAATGAATGTTATATGGGTTTATTTGAAAGAATTAAGAGAAGTTTCATGTGTATTGTTCAACTGGTCGAGGTTGATATGGGATTTAGAAAGTAATTAGTAATAATTAATGCAATAGAACCTTAATCTAATTACACTGTTGAAGGTATAATTCAATTAATTACTTCTTTAGAGTGACTTAACCAACACTGATCCTCTTACACGGAAGTCTATTTGTTTCATTCATTGGCAGACAGGCATAAACCAACCTGTTCCCTTTGTAAAGTCAGGGAATATGATGGAGAAGTATCTCTTGAAAGCAGCATCCAGGACGGAGCATCCAGTCTGTGCAGCCGAGTCTCTCCCGTAAGTGAAGGAGAAGAGCTGTGGACTCAGACTGTATCTGTCGGCGGACTGAAGGATCTGCTGAGGAAGCGGCCAGACTCCATCCACCTGCTCCACTGTGAGACTGACAACTGCTAATAAGAGCCAAACCTGCAGACGACGAGAGTACGTGCCGGTGTGAGCCATGCTGCTGTCACTTCAGTCGAGTTTCAGTGCAGGTTTGTGTGCTCCACAAGGGAAAAGCGCTGGAACTGTGAAAACACGAGTCATATGACAGGTAGATAGTGTTTTTGTTCAGCTGACCTGAACTCAGCTGCGGCGATTCTCATTGGCTCAGCTCGAGTCACATGGGCTATTTCCGGGATAAAAAACAAACCAACCCAACAGAAACTATGAATTGCGAGTAATATTGAGAAGGAATTGTGAATAATATTGTTTTAAAACGTAATTTGTTGGTTTATTGTTTGATCTATTCGTTCTTAATTTCCTCAGTTATTTTATTTTATGCTATATTCGTATTTTTTGTTAATATCTACTTGTTTCTATTGTTATTTTACACAATATTATTCTAATATATTATATTATATTATAGGCACAATATTTTTATTAAATTTCCCTGTCACTGTTTATTGTTTGTGCTGATATTCTGGTAATATAACATGAATAATCAAGTAGGTCTATTTTGAAATTGAAAACTAAATTATGAGAGTCAGAAAAAGCCTCTAGAGGGCGCTAAAGTCAAACAAACTTTTAAATTCTACATTTAAAGGGTAAGTTCACCCAAAATTGAAAATAATGTCATTTATTACTCACCTTCTAATCTTCGGAACGCAAATTAAGATATTTTTTGTTGAAATCCGATGGCTCAGTGAGGCCTCTATTGCCAGCAATGACATTTCCTCTCTCAAGATCCATTAATGTACTAAAAACATATTTAAATCAGTTCATGTGAGTACAGTGGTTCAATATTAATATTATAAAGCGACGAGAATATTTTTGGTGCGCCAAAAAAACTAAATAACGACTTATTTAGTGATGGACGATTTCAATACACTGCTTCAGGAAGCTTCGGAGCGTTATGAATCAGCGTATTCTTCCGTGAAAAATATTCATATTCAAATCAGATTCTTCCGTGTCGAATCATGATTCGGATCGCGTGTCAAACTGCTGAAATCACGTGACAAATCTTAGAAACTGCTTGCAGCCTTGCACACTCACATTTAAATAACATATTTCAAATCAGTACTGTTGTACTATGGTCTGAGATTAGAAATATTATTATAAGTGGCATTTAACGTAAAGGTAATTGACTTCAAATCAACTAGAAAGTAGTCGATACGGGTATAAACATTTGTGAATGAAAGGAGTAGTCTTTCCCAGTTCGATTGGCTAGCCTCCATACATCACCAACATTAGAATTTTTAATGTACATGTGAAGAAAGTCCCTGGACTTAGAGGGGGAACACACCGAGTAGTAATCTGTGTAAATATGGGTCCAGAACGCAATTAAAATCCCCCCTATAATTACATTAGAGGAAGTGAAAGAATTTGAGAGAAAACAGGGAATTTTGCGATGTGACCATATATTCAGGAAGAATATTTCATGCTGTTTTATTCCATATAAGGCCAAATTTGATCAAAAAGACCAGAAAGTATATACACACTGCCAACATAACAATCATGCATTTTTTATTATTGGAGAATTGGAGAAGTCCAGCATCCAGTTATGACATTGAGTAAAAATTACAAGGTTATACAAAACAGATCAAAAATGAAACACGCACAGATGAACTGTTCACAATAAGATCAATAATATGAATTTATAAAATAGATATGGTGAATTTTTATTTCATTCCAACTTTTAACTGAAAAAAAGAAGCATGGCATGCTTCTTAACTTCTGTTTCCATGCTGCCTCCTGAAATCTGCAATCCATAGACAATGACTTTATGTGTGCGAGTTAACTCTAGGTTACCACTAGACGTTGGTTGAATTCCTCACAGGTGTTCTGCAACCGGCATATCCCAAGAGTTCAGGGTTTATGCATGTAAAGTTTATCCTGCTTTCTGGAATACCCCCCAGGTAGATGGTGTCATTAGAATCTGATGCGGACACTTTGGCAGCAGGCTCGGTTAGAGATGCAGAGGTGCTCCATCAATCCTCATCCACCATTTTAAGAAGCATGTCCACCAATACTAAAAAAAAAGACCATAACACTTTCTTAAAATTCAGATTTTCTATTGTTACCATCAAAAATTATAATTTGTGTGTTCTTGTTCACATATTCACATTATCTATTTGAATAATCTTGTTTATAATAATGTCTGTTTTGTGACTAAGAGTAAAGACTAAAGAGTAAAGGCTGTTTGCCCTTTCTTGAAATATCTCAACAAACGTTTCTGTAGGTATAACCGATATGTTGACCTCTGATTTGTTTTCATGAGTCATACTGTTCATGTATTTAGTTTTTACTTGTCTCTCGTAATCATTTACCCTTCCTGTTTTTTTTTTGTTTTTTTTTAACATTTCATTGTTTATTAATTATCATTTCTGCTTATATAGTCATTAGTATTTATAGTCATTATGTTTGCCTTGTTTTTGGTCAAACATTTAACCAATTATTTTGTTTTGTTTCAGTTGGTTTTGTTACTCTAATAATGGCAAAAACCAAACAAAATTATGAAAAAGAAAAAGAGCTGTTGTTCCACAATGTTAGTCAGATCACATTTATTCTCCCTCTGCAGCAAACACAATCATCTAACCCAGACATAAAGCCAAGAACCTTGGCGTCACACTGTCAATGGGCCAATTTTAATTGTATTTGATAATTCAAACTAATTGCTAAACTAATGGCCCATACATAACACAGAGAAATGGATATAACAAGAGATTTTTTGTGTTAGGTTGATAATAGAATGAGAATTTCAGAAAAGTTTCAATAAAGTGACAATATGCAGTTTTAAGGCAGGAACACACCAAGCTGATGCCGACGAGCTAGTAGCGACGAAAGCAGACTGCAGGGTTGGCTCACGTCGGCAGCGTCTGGGTCCAAAATTGCCCTGACACACCGAACTGACGCTCGACAGCCGACAGCCAAGTAGCACGTCCGTTCTGCGCCTGCGCAAGATGCCTTTCTGTACCAGAAGGTGGCAGTAGTTGGACAGGCAATCAGAATGATCAGATGGCCCGATGGACCGACGAGGTCAACATGTCGAATCTGCCGAAAAAAACCCGACGAGGACCAACTTCAGCCGACGGTGCGGAACACACTGAGAAATCTTAGTCAGCCGACGAACAAAAACTGTCCGACAGCCGACCGTCAGCTTGGTGTGTTCCTGCCTTTAAAGTTGACTGGGCAACTCTGGACCTCGAAATCAAACTCATTTGCCTGTAGTAATCCTGACAATGTGATGTCATTAGTAGTCAAGTATTTTTACGTAAAGTGTGGCTCTACCACATGTACATTTAATTATGTTTTCATACACAATGAAACATACAATATTGATGTACTGGGTTAAGGGATCTACAATTTATCTATAAAAGGGTAAAAAGAGCAATTATACAAATATCTTTATGACTAAAGATTTGTATATATTTTATGTTTCTTAGCTGTAAATACGTTTACATTTAAATGTTGTCAGTACGTCTATATTGTACATTTTAAGGCAGGAACACACCAAGCCGACGCCGACAAACTAGTGGCGACGAAAGCAGACTGTGGGGTTGGCTCACGTTAGCAGCGTCTGGGTCCAAAGTTGCCCTGACACACCAAACCAATGCTAGACAGCCAACGGCCAAGTAGCACGACCGTTCTGCGCCTGCGTAAGAAGAAATGCCGTTCTGTACCAGCAGGTGGCAGTAGTTGAACAGCCAATCAGAATGATCAGATGGCTTGACGGGTCGACGAGCTCCGACGCTGATTCAACATGTGGAATCGGCCGGAAAAAAGCAGACGAGGACCAAATTCAGCCGACGGTGCGGAACACACTGGGAAAACTTAGTCGGCCAACGAACAAAAACTGCCCGACGGCCAACCATCGGCTTGGTGTGTTCCTGCCTTTAGCATCTATCCAAATGTTCAAAAATGTATGTTTTGCACCTGAAAGGGTTACGTATTGATACATACATATTAACGAGACCAGGCTGATCCTGAAGATCTTAATTAGGTTGTTCAGGTGTATTTGATAAGAGTTGGAGCTAAATTTTTCTAGGAAAGTAGATCTCGAGGGCCAGTGACGCTGCTTTTTCAAACTGTCTGTAATGTATGTGATGTTACAAGTAACATTTCTAATCACAGAATAAAATGTGATGGTCCACTTGTTTTATTTAACTTCATTTTTATGATAGGGTCTTACCTCCTGCTGTTGGTCTTTGGAAAGGCTCAAATGAACGGCAGGCATTGATGAGCTCTTTTAGCTGTTTAGGACAATCTGTAGGAAGTGGCTCCATGACCTTCTCTACCCACACTTTTTGATAGATCTGACTGTGGGAAGAACAGTCTAAAAACACAGGCACAGAACATTTAACTAATATTCAGAAAAACACAAATATGTAAAAGATTAACAGATTTTTTTTCCCCCAAAATTGATGGTGGTGTTCATACACACCTTTAAAAGGAACATCTCGTGTTGCAATCTCCCACAAGACAATGCCAAAACTAAAAAGAGCATGTACAGTCAGTAACAGTCATCCTTTATTTCAATAAGATATGCATTTGATATTCGAGTTGGTGTGCAGTACCTGTAGATCTCACATGCCTTGTCGTAAGGATGGTTGATATTCTGAAGCTGTTGTGGAGAGCAGTAATGGAAAGCACTGTTCTTTTTGGATTTATTCTTCTGAAGAGAAGTTTCTGTTCTTGCCAACTCAAAGCCTCCCAACTTTAGAAACATACAAACGAGCATATACACATAACATAAAAATTTGGATGAAACCCCAACAAGTAATATTCCCTTTAAGTTTAGGTTAGGTGTCCAGCACATTATGAGTTTGACTGAATATGTGTTTTTATTTTCTTTAACTATCTGTTAGGCTAAATTGATTTGTGTGTCCTCTGTTTAAAAAAAAAATCTATCATAGAAATAAGTTCTCTAATGGTGCGTTCAAACCAGACGCGACTTGCTGTTCGCGCGTGAAATTCACTTCACAATAGACGAGAATTCACGTCATGAGAGGGGCTCTCCCGCTCCTTTTTTTATGTGTCCCAGACTCTTCCTGTTCTTTCTGCACACTTCTTCTGAATAAACACAACTTGTCAGTGGGGAAATAGTTGTAAATTACAGCGAATACGCTCAATTGGTCGGCTTTAGCAAGCTTGTAGTCTCAATATGTATATATATATATATATATATATATATATATATATATATATAGCTCAAATTGAGTAAAGACCGTTTTTTACAACTTGCCAGATTGTCCGACCTCCTCACTCACTTTCTTTCAAACAAGATCCTTTTTATTCCTGTTTCTATAAAAGTATGTACAGCGACAATGATTTTGTCCTCCATGTTGTTTCGGATTTCTGCCTCAGCTCGCTACGTCACGTCACTACTAGAGCAAGCTACTGATTGGTTAACGCGGCGCGAATTTTCGCCAAAGTTCAGATTTTTCAACTTGCGCGTTTCGCGCGAATCACGCGTATGCTGCGTTCACACCGAACGCGTCTGGGGCGTCTGAGGCGTCTGATTTACATGTTAAGTCAATGTAAACGCGCGTCTAGGTGTCCTGCGGCGCGAATCGGCAGATGACGCGCGACGCGCGAATAGCGCGGCGCGAATTGAGCGTCTGACGCCCAAACGCCCGAGTTCAAAAATCTGAACTTTGGCGTAAATTCGCGGCGCGTTAACCAATCAGGGACTCTGCTTTGGTAGTAACGTGTTTATGATGTGATCAGTGGCGGAGACCAGAACAAAGATGTCGCTGTGTGTGGCCACCCTGAGCTCTATGTCTCATTATATTTTTATCAAGACAGGAATAAAAAGGACCTTGCCTGGAAGAGAATAAGCGAAGAAATAGGACAATCTGGTTAGTTGTAAAACTTTTTGCATGATTTTAGCCGTTGATACTAGCCCACCTTCTAGCTAGCAAAAGTCGGCCGGCATAACCGAGTTAAATTGCCGCTACAGGTTTCCAACTGACGAGATTATGTGTTTATTCAGAGGATCTGTGCAGAAAGAGATGAAAGCCCCTCCCATGACGCGAATTCGCGTCTGAACACACTTTGTTTATGCTGCGTTCACACCGAACGCGTCTGGGGCGTCAAATTCGCGCCAGACGCGTCTAGTTGGACGCTTAACATTTTGAAGTCAGACGCCTCAGACGCGCGTAAAATTCGCTCAATTCGCGCGTCTAAACAAAGTGTGTTCAGACGCGAATTCGCGTCATAGGAGGGGCTTTCATCTCTTTCTGCACAGATCCTCTGAATAAACACATAATCTCGTCAGTTGGAAACCTGTAGCGGCAATTTAACTCGGTTATGCCGGCCGGCTTTTGCTAGCTAGAAGGTGGGCTAGTATCAACGGCTAAAATCATGCAAAAAGTTGTACAACTAACCAGATTTCCGATTTTTTCGCTTATTCTCTTCCAGGCAAGGTCCTTTTTATTCCTGTCTCGATAAAAATATATATCATAGAGCTCAGGGTGGCCTCACACAGCGACTATTATCTATTATATATATATTATCTTTGTCTGGTATATATCTTTGTTCTGGTCTCCACCGCTGATCACGTCATAAACACGTTACTACCAAAGCAGAGTCCCTGATTGGCGTAAATTCGTGGCGCGTTAACCAAAGTTCAGATTTTTCAACTCGGGCGTTTGGGCGTCAGACGCTCAATTCGCGCGTCAGCCGCGTGAACGCTCAATTCGCGCCGCGCCATTCGCGCGTCAACGGCCGATTCGCGCCGCGCTAGACGCTTGATTCGCGCCGCAGGACACCTAGACGCGCGTTTACATTGACTTAACATGTAAATCAGACGCCTCAGACGCCCCAGACGCGTTCGGTGTGAACGCAGCATTAGACGCGCGAATTGAGCGAATTTTACGCGCGTCTGACTTCAAAATGTTCAAGCGTCCAACTAGACGCGTCTGGGGCGTCTAATTCGTCTAACAGACGCGCGTAAAATTCACTCAATTCGCGCGTCTAAACAAAGTGTGTTCAGACGCGAATTCGCGTCATGGGAGGGGCTTTCGGTGTGAACGCAGCATTACGCGCGTCAAACGCCCGAAACACTCAATTCGCGCGAACCGCTTCATTCGCGCCTCCTCATTCGCACGAATCGCGCCGCAGGATGTCTATTCTCGTCTTTGCATTGACTTAACATGTAATCACTCGCGCTTAACGCTTCATTCGCGTCTGGTGTGAACGCACCATGAGACAGGTTTTTTTTTTAAAGACCCCCAAATATGATGAACCCTTTTAAAATATAAAATATAACTTTTGACCGTTACTGTACATCCAGGGGTTAAAGGGTTAGTTCACCCAAAAATTAAATTTATGTCATTTATTACTCACCCTCATGTTGTTCCACACCTGTAAGACCTTCGTTCATCTTTGGAATACAAATTAAGATATTTTTTTATAAAATCTGATGGCTCAGTGAGGCCTCCATTGACAACAAGATAATTAACACTTTAAGTGCCCAGAAAGCTACTAAAGACACATTTAAAACAGTTCATGTGACTACAGGGGTTCAACCTTAATGTTATGAAGTGACAAGAATACTTTCAGTGCGCCAAAAAAACAAAATAAGGACTTTATTCAATAATATCTAGTGAATGGCGATTTCAAAACACTGCTTCATGAAGCGTTGAAGCTTTACAAATCTTTTGTTTTGAATCAGTAGTTCGGATCGTGTATCAAACTGCCAAAGTCACGTGAACTATTAAAATTGCAAAACACTTATGATGTAACGGAGCCTCGTTTACTGAAATCACATGATTTTGCCTCTCTGAACCAATAATTAGAAACAAAAGATTTGTAAAGCTTCGAAGCAGTGTTTTGAAATTGCCCATCACCAGATATTGTTGAAAAGTCATTATTTTATACTTTTTGGCGCACATAAAGTATTCACGTCGCTTTATAACATTAAGGTTGAACCACTGTAGCCGCATGAACTGTTTTAAATATGTCTTTAGTAGCTTTCTGGGCATCTGAAAGTGTTAATTATCTTGCTGTCAATGGAGGCCTCACTGAGCCATCAGATTTTATCAAAAATATCTTAATTTGTGTTCTGAAGATGAATGAAGGTCTTATGGGTGTGGAACAACATAAACCCCTTCTGAAGTGCAGCCATTCCAAACAATACAAAGGGACGTATAAGTTCACTGAGGCCATAAAGATATAATTATGTTCGCTGAGCACCAACCCCAGGTAGATGGCAATGGCACACTCCAGGGTAAAATCCAGGGTTAAAGTGGGATATGAGATGTTGTGTTTAACAAAAACATATATGATTTTAATATTGTGAAAGTGAAAATCAATTACCTTCACTCTGTAGCCAGCTGCCACTAGAAAACTGCAGCTTCTGATGGAACCGTGCACTTTAAACTTTTCTTCTGACTGATGCAATCTGTAATGTGCAAAGGATTACCAAATAATGCAATTAAGTCCCTTCACTGTAGTCTATTTTAAAACTCAAGAGACATTAATGAGAATAAATTAACTAGATTTGGAACCTGTAGAGCCCCTGTGCCGCGTCCAGACACATTTGAGTTTTTCTGGCCCAGGGCAGATTGCTATTACTGTCCAGGACTTGTCGAAGACTACCCTTCTCACAGTATTCCATGACTATCAAGTAACATGGATTTGGTCCTGTAAGAAAACAGTGACAATCAGATGTGTGTTTAACTCAAAGTTCAAACTTTGAAAAGATTTTTTAAATTAAATTAGCATACCATTTTCATCCTGGACACAGATACCAAACATTCTTAAGATATTGGGTGACTCAAAGCGCTTCATGGTCTCCACCTCCTTGTTAAAAACACTCCTCAACTCACTGGAGAGAATGAACAAGTGCAACAAATCAAAATGAAGATTGCAACCACATAGACTGGTCTCACTCATTATAAAAACGTAATGACATGATAACATTTGACCACAAAACATATTTTATCACTTTTATGGAACAATTTCCCATTACACCATTACACTCTACCTGGGGCTGGGGCTGGTGCTCAACGGGCACGAGTATCTCTTGATAGCCACAGTGAACTTGTTGTACATCCCTTTGTAGAGTTCAGAATGGTTGCACTTCAGAAGGGGTTGAACAGGGATACTGTAGGTCAGTTCTTCTGGTTTAATCTCTCTAATGTCCTGCAGATGAAGGCATGGTTTTTTCACTGCCAACAAATGACAAATAAAACTGTTCAGTTGAGCAACCATTCAAAATATTAATCCAAACAATTTTTATATTTATATATATATATATATATATATATATATATATATATATATATATATATATATATATATATACACATACACATACATACACAGTGGGTACGGAAAGTATTCAGACCCCCTTAAATTTTTCACTCTTTGTTATATTACAGCCATTTGCTAAAATCATTTAAGTTCATTTTTTTCCCACATTAATGTACACACAGCACCCCATATTGACAGAAAAACACAGAATTGTTGACATTTTTGCAGATTTATTAAAAAAGAAAAACTGAAATATCACATGGTTCTAAGTATTCAGACCCTTTGCTGTGACACTCATATATTTAACTCAGGTGCTGTCCATTTCTTCTGATCATCCTTGAGATGGTTCTACACCTTCATTTGAGTCCAGCTGTGTTTGATTATACTGATTGGACTTGATTAGGAAAGCCACACACCTGTCTATATAAGACCTTACAGCTCACAGTGCATGTCAGAGCAAATGAGAATCATGAGGTCAAAGGAACTGCCTGAAGAGCTCAGAGACAGAATTGTGGCAAGGCACAGATCTGGCCAAGGTTACAAAAAAATTTCTGCTGCACTTAAGGTTCCTAAGAGCACAGTGGCCTTCATAATCCTTAAATGGAAGACGTTTGGGATGACCAGAACCCTTCCTAGAGCTGGCCGTCCGGCCAAACTGAGCTATCGGGGGAGAAGAGCCTTGGTGAGAGAGGTAAAGAAGAACCCAAAGATCACTGTGGCTGAGCTCCAGAGATGCAGTCGGGAGATGGGAGAAAGTTGTAGAAAGTCAACCATCACTGCAGCCCTCCACCAGTCGGGGCTTTATGGCAGAGTGGCCCGACGGAAGCCTCTCCTCAGTGCAAGACACATGAAAGCCCGCATGGAGTTTGCTAAAAAACACCTGAAGGACTCCAAGATGGTGAGAAATAAGATTCTCTGGTCTGATGAGACCAAGATAGAACTTTTTGGCCTTAATTCTAAGCGGTATGTGTGGAGAAAACCAGGCACTGCTCATCACCTGTCCAATACAGTCCCAACAGTGAAGCATGGTGGTGGCAGCATCATGCTGTGGGGGTGTTTTTCAGCTGCAGGGACAGGACGACTGGTTGCAATCGAGGGAAAGATGAATGCGGCCAAGTACAGGGATATCCTGGATGAAAACCTTCTCCAGAGTGCTCAGGACCTCAGACTGGGCAGAAGGTTTACCTTTTAACAAGACAATGACCCTAAGCACACAGCTAAAATAACGAAGGAGTGGCTTCACAACAACTCCGTGACTGTTCTTGAATGGCCCAGCCAGAGCCCTGACTTAAACCCAATTGAGCATCTCTGGAGAGACCTAAAAATGGCTGTCCACCAACGTTTACCATCCAACCTGACAGAACTGGAGAGGATCTGCAAGGAGGAATGGCAGAGGATCCCCAAATCCAGGTGTGAAAAACTTGTTGCATCTTTCCCAAAAAGACTCATGGCTTTATTAGATCAAAAGGGTGCTTCTACTAAATACTGAGCAAATGGTCTGAATACTTAGGACCATGTGATATTTCAGTTTTTCTTTTTTAATAAATCTGCAAAAATATCAACAATTCTGTGTTTTTCTGTCAATATGGGGAATGGGTATGTACATTAATGAGGAAAAAAAATGAACTTAAATGATTTTAGCAAATGGCTGCAATATAACAAAGAGTGAAAAATTTAAGGGGGTCTGAATACTTTGCGTACCCACTGTATATACACACTGGGGTGTAACGGTATATACACATATATTTATTTATTAGGGGTGTAATGATACATGTAATCGTTCCGAACCGAACGGTACAGGTGATCCACACTCCAATTCAGAAGGGGGCACACACGGTAATGCAACACTGTTCGAGGAAAAGGAGCAGAAGAACAGCACATGTGCGAATGACCAGTATCAAAGAATATACACTAACAAGAAGCTACACTCAATAGAACGTTCCATTGCAACACCGGCGCCCAGCAGCAGCCCTGCGTTTCCACCATTTTGTGGTGAAAGCGACTCGGCAGTCCACTAGTTTCTATGGCAATATCAGCTGCTTTGTTAAAAAAAACAAAAACAAACGTACATTAAAGCTGAAATCCAACCTGAATGATGACAACACAGAATAAAATACTATCACTAGTGATCATCAAATCCTTTTTACAGTTTATTTTACAGACTTTGTGTTTAAATGTTCCACTTTTTTTTTTTTTTTTTCACAAAAACTTTGCTCTCTAGAAACTCAGTTTGGGTTACAATTCTTTTGAAGTTCAAGTATTAGCATTATAAACACTGAATTAATACCAACATAAGAAATTAAATTAAGGACATGCATCAGAAAAATTGGGAATGTTGGACAATAAATATTTGAATATAACAGCTTGATTTTGCAGTGTTGTCTAATGTCCGTTAAAGCAAAAGTGTCCATAAGTGGAAATTATGCGATAACGGATACAGCAATGCATCATGTATTATAAGATCGTTATGTTTGTAGCGTGATCCATTAAAATGTACAATAGGCTATATATTTCAATTCAGACATAGTGGAGTGATACTATTATTACTATTGCTCCACTAGGTCTTAAATATATTGTTCGCTGCAAACATGATGATCTTAAATGTATTAATTTACCATTAATAAATGTGTAAAGTTTCATAAAATGGAAATACTCAAAGTAGGCTAACTACGTTACCTCAGATGGATGAATGGTTGGATTCCACAACTGGTAAAATAAAACATATATAAGACAATAGAACATTTATTGTACAGTACAGTCCAAAAGTTTGGAACTACTAAGATTTTTAATGTTTTTAAAAGAAGTTTCGTCTGCTCACCAAGGCTACATTTATTTAATTAAAAATACAGTAAAAAAACAGTAATATTGTGAAATATTATTACAATTTAAAATAACTGTGTACTATTTAAATATATTTGACAAAGTAATTTATTCCTGTGATGCAAAGCTGAATTAATCATTCTAATATGCTGATTTGCTGCTCAATAAACATTTATGATTATTTTCAATGTTGAAAACAGTTGTGTACTTTTTTTTTTCAGGATTCCTTGATGAATAGAAAGTTCAAAAGAACAGCATTTATCTGAAATACAAAGCTTCTGTAGCATTATACACTACCGTTCAAAAGTTTGGGGTCAGTAAGAATTTTTATTTTTATTTTTTTGAAAAGAAATTAAAGAAATGAATACTTTTATTCAGCAAGGATGCATTAAATCAATCAAAAGTGGCAGTAAAGACATTTATAATGTTACAAAAGATTAGATTTCAGATAAACACTGTTCTTTTGAACTTTCTATTCATCAAATAATCCTGAAAAAAAATATTGTACACAAATATTTTGTACAATTGTACACATTAAATGTTTTTTGAGCAGCAGATCAGCATATTAGAATGATTTCTGAAGGATCATGTGACACTGAAGACTGGAGTAATGATGCTGAAAATTCAGCTTTGCATCACAGGAATAAATTACTTTGTGAAATATATTCAAATAGAAAACAGTTATTTTAAATTGTAATAATATTTCACAATATTACTGTTTTTTACTGTATTTTTAATTAAATAAATGTAGCCTTGGTGAGCAGACGAAACTTCTTTTAAAAACATTAAAAATCTTAGTGGTTCCAAACTTTTGGACTGTACTGTAGGTGCCATACAATTTACTGATGATTTCATTTGAAAAAAATGTTCTTTTGCGCTTCTGATTTGGCAGTGAAATTCGCTGATTTTGGTTACGTAAGATGTGAAGGATTCTATGGTCCAGTTAGTATTTTCACCCCATAATGGTGGCCGCGCAACCGGAGCGCCACCTAGTGACTGTTGCCCAAAAAGTATCAAAGTGTCGCCTCTTGGGTTTTATACTCTTTGCCCGTGTGTCCTCTAGATGCACGCACATGTCAAATGTGTCTGTGCTCACAGACAAAGGAGTATACTTTGAAAGGCTTGCGTTATCAACTGTGCGAAACAGAGCAGAACGCGGAAAATTTTTAAAAATACATGACCTATGCAAGAGTGCATTCTGTTAAGTGCTTAGTGCTTAATATACTATTGTAGGTTAAACTGTACCAACTGGGGGACTAAATCCCGCTAGGTGGAACAAACTTGTACTACTGTCTGTTCAAAATAAATGAAAAGAAACCTAGCATTGGGGAGTTGTTGCTTTTTCTGGTAACACTTCAGTTTAGGGTCCAATACTCACTATTAACTAGTTGCTTATTAGCATGCATATTACTAAGATATTGGCTGGTTATTAGTACTTATAAAGCACATATTAGGGGTCCTTAATTATGATTTCACTTATCTTCAGTTAGTGTGTAATGTTGCTGTTTGAGCATGAACAACTTCTGCAAAGTTATGATGCTCAAAGTTCAGTGCAAAGGGAGATTTTCTTTTACAGAAATCGCTTTTTAAGGACTACAACAAATGGCTGGTAGGGACTACAACAAGCATTTTCCTGGGTTAGTGACATCACTAACCCTGAAATTTACATAAACCCCGCCCCCGAGAACACGCAACAAAGGGGGTGAGTCCATATTGGGCTTCTTTAGAGAAGAGGAAGAGTTGTTGTAGTAGAGTGTTGTTATCATGCCGTCATTTTACGCCAGACTAATTCACAAACGAGGGTCTGGATTTGCACAAAAGATTAACATGACGGCACATGCTAGTCGATGAGTTGAATCAACTCTTCTAAAAGTTGTTACTTCTTCCTGAGTCTCTCCATCAGTGTCCGACTCCAGTTTGAACAATGTAAGGCTGAACACCTTTACTGACAATCCTCATTTTGGCTGCGTGAGATTCTCCTGCTTTGTTGTCGTTGACCAACCGAAACACGAGCTGTTAAAGCTCCGCCCTCTTCTGGAAAGGGGGCCGGGAGCAGCAGCTCATTTGCATTTAAAGGGACACACACAAAAACAGTGTGTTTTAGCTCACACCCAAATAGGGGCAAATTTGACAAGCTATACTAAATGATCTGTGGGGTATTTTGAGCTGAAACTTCACAGACACATTCTGGGGACTCCAGAGACTTATATTACATCTTGTAAAAGGGACATTATAGGTCCCCTTTAATGCCTGATTCTGCATGACCTTATTCTACATCCCTTAATCCTACCCAATACCTAAACTTAATAAGCAGTAATTAGGGTTTTATTGAGGCAGACCTTAATAGTTAGTTAATAGTGAGAATTGGATTCTAAAACTAAAGCGTGACCATTTTTTCCTATTTTACCGAAATCGTACCGAACCGTGACTTCGGTGTACCATTACACCCCTACATATATATACTTTCTTTTTTGTGGACAGTGTTATTTGTCATTGACCCACTTGTTTTTACTTACATGACTCCAGCATGTCTTTAATGTCCACCACATCTCTATGCGTTTGGTCAACTGTCTTTTTCAGTCCTTTATTCTCCTGGGCTAAAGACTGGAGCACTATAGAAGGAAAATTTATACCCTGTAATACATAGTTGTATCCTACAAAGTAGCCATTTTTATTCCAATTCAAATCCATACAACAATATCTTTAAGTAGCCTATAACTTACAATTCCGAAGTTCCAGAGAGTCACTCTGCCTGTCTTCTTCATCTTCCCTTCGCCTCGTTGCTTCTTGAAACACTTTCTGTATACTCCCTCTGTGCTCGACCTGAAGCGCTAGAGAAAGTAACTGTGCCGCATCATTCAGTCTTTCATTTAGTCCGCTGAACTCCTCTCCGAGTTCATACGCTTTCGCGATGCGTTTCAAATAGCTCAAGGAAGTGTATTTCCTTACTATCCTTTCTGCTGACTCCAGAGTGAGTTTAAGTTGTTTAAGTCCATTTATAACCTGTTCAGGCTCAGTCCCAAAGCCATGATCCTTCACAGCTGCCACCAGATCAGCCAGAGTGGACACGCGGTGAGCCAAACGCTTGCAGCGCTTTTTGTTGGCCTGCACCTCCCCACACAGGTTGTACAGTTTTTCTGCAATGGCCAGGATTGGTTCTATGATGTCCATCGCAGCTGGGAAGAAAATAAATTTAAAAAGAAATATTTCCAAGGTTAAGAGTCTTGGATGACTGAAGAATGATATCAAGTTGACACAATGTAAATCTACTCTTCAATGATTTTTGAAAGATACTTTATTTTGAAATATAAAATAAGCTCTAAAGCAAATAAATCCAGTACAGATTATTTAACTGGTAATTCAGCAACAATGTAAAGAGTAAAAATGAAACAAAAATGGAAGAGATAAAAAAAAAACATGACTACTATAATGTGCTTTAAATTAGCACAAGTTTTTATGCATCTGAGGCCTGTTGCATGAAGCTAGCTGAACAAACTCTGAGTTTCAGAGTAGGTTTAGAGTTGACAAATCCAGATAAATCCAACCTGGTTTAGATCAGGTTTCAGTGGTGTCACAAAGCTTGGTATAAACTTTCTCTGTTAACTCAGGTTTAAAGAGTTCACCCCAAAATGTCACAGTTCATGTGACTACAGTGGTTCAACCTTAATGTTATGAAGCAACATGAATACTTTTTGTGCTCAAAAAAAACAAAATAATGACTTGATTCAACAATATCTAGTGATGGTTGATTTTTAAACACTGCTTCATGAAGCTTCAAAGCTTTACTAATCTTTTGTTTCGAATCAGTGGTTCGGAGCATGTATAAAACTGCCAAAGTCACGCCCTCCAGTGGTGAACCAATGAAATTTCGAAACACGACGTAACGAAGCCTCGTTTACTGAAATCACGTGACTTTGGCAGTTTTATACGTGCTCCGAACCACTGATTCGAAACAAAAGATTCGTAAAGCTTTGAAGCTTCATGAAGCAGTGTTTTGAAATTGCCCATCACAAGATATTGTTTTTTTGGTGCACAAAAAGTTGCTTCATAACATTAAGGGCCGTTACATAGTCAACGCGAGAAACGCGAGCAAGCAACGCGAGCGACGCGAGCGACACGCTCCCTTTCATAGTCTAAACAGTGGACGCAAGCGTCACGGGCGATGCGTGTATGCAATACACCGCTCACGCAACAGGGGGTAGTAAAGTCGGGTGATATTAGTAGAGTCGGGTCACGTGATATTCAGATCAAAATGGCAACTGAAGAGGAGTGTATTCTGTTGCTGATTTTACATCGGCGGCAACAAAGGCAACGCAGAGATAGACGGTGGTACACTCAAAAAAATGAATTGTTGGATTTACTTAAAAAATAAGTGTCAAGTGGTTCCACGCAACAATATTGAGTCATTTGTACAAAAAACTATTTAGTTGAATGAACAAAAGAAATTCAAGTAAAGCTGACAAAATTTCTTTGAGTAAATACAAATCATTTGAATGTCATTGTTACATAATATTTATATGTGCAGTTTACTTAATAATGTTATGTTGATTACGTAAGGTGAACACATTTTTTTTTTTTTGAATAATCATTTAAATAAAAAGGATACATCATATCAAAATGCACTCAAAAAATAACTAATTGAACAAACCAAATTGAATTGAGAGTAGGAATTTCATCCTATTATGGATATCCGTATATGAGTGCGCACAGCCTAAACACAGGCGACACTCTTCTGCATGATGGTAACCACAGAATTCAAAAACATTACAGAAACTACTCTAAATGTCCAACATAACTGAACATTAAACACTAACATAAACTAACAACATCTTTCCCTTTACTGAAAAACACATAAAATAACACTTTAATCCCTAAATTTACTCTCCTAATGCAGTCCCATGCAAAGCATGCTGGGAACTACGGATCCACTGCACAGTTAGTTATGTCAAGAATAATGTGAGCGTTTCACACAGCAATGTTAGGTTGACTGAACAAACACTTGCTAAGTAAAGCTGACAATACTCAATTTTAGTAGAAACAACGCAGTTAAATTACGTTCATGTAGTTACATGAGTTTTTTAAGTAATGTGAACAAGGGTGGTTTGAGTGAAACTAACAACAGTGAAAGTTCATTTTTTTGAGTGTATGTTCGCCCTTTAAATCAAAAAAGAGATCAGGATGGGGAGTTATTTAAGTGTTTTATTTGAGTGTAATTGCGATGAACTATCGTATAAATGTGGATGAATACGTATAAGTTCGCATCATTTTTCCTCTTCGCCCGCCATTGTATTCAAACCTTCTTCTTCTGTAAACACAATATACTTGAATTAATGTACAATACTTGCAATGTCGCCCCCACCGACAACGCATAGTATTGCGTGCATCGGCGTGTCGCGTATCAAAAACTAGGACGACACATTTGGCTACGCACCGACGCATAATGGCGGCCGAAGCGTAACGATGCGTAGCCTCGGGGACACGTATGCGTACAGATGCGTTGACTATGAAACGGCCCTAAGGTTCAACCACTGTAGTCACATGACCCGTTTTAAATATGTCTTTAGTACCTTTCTGGACATTGAAAGTGTGGAAATGGCGGCCTCACTGAGCCATTGGATTTTATAAAAAATATCTTAATTTGTGTTCCGAAGAGGAACGAAGGTCTTGCAGGTGTGGAACGAAATGAGGGTGAGTAATAAATGACAGAATTTTCATTTTTAGGTGAACTAACCCTTTAATCCAGAGTTTGCTATTAACTCTAAAGCACGTGCACCTGAAAGTGACACGTGCGGCAAACAGCCAATCACACGGAACATGGAGAGCGTCGGTTTGATTCACTTCTTGCGAGAGAGACAGTGCAATTCACTTCTCTTCTGAAGATTAAGACATTGTTAAGAAAAATATAATGAAATCAAACGCATTTACAAGGCAGGAATAAACACTGCTTCTGCAGTGAAAGTTTCAGAAGGCAGCTAAAAGAAAATATCTGACTATATTAATGCATGCGAATCAAAGAAATAGGCCTAATAATTTATATAGGTTCAAAAAGAGCTCAAATGAATACATGTAACCTTAAATTGTTTTAAAAACTTTCTATATTAATGCATGTATTATATTTATATTAATTTAAAAGCAAAGTTTAATATTAACTGTCAAAATTATATGAATATATTATATGAATTATACATAATTATAATACATAATCAGCAGCAAAAGATGAGCAATTTTGTCTCTAAAATTCTTTCACTCTAAACTGCTTTAATTTGATGTGAGAGATCCAGGGGGAGTGGCTTTATTGCATCAGATACATGTCAATTTACTCACAGCTGATTGGTCCAATTTGGGTTTGTGATCTCTTAACCCAGAATAAAAACCTGCTCCAGAGCAGGTTAGCCATGAAGTGTAAGTTACCATGGCCACGAAACCACTAAATACCAATCCACCCTCTTGATCCCGAAAAAGCCAGAGTCTGCTCAAAATAATCTCAAACTTACCTGGGGTGCGTTTCCCGAAAGCATCGTTGGTGAACTAAGGTTGGTCCCATTGAACTCTATTGGTAAAGATGGAACTTGTGACCATAATTCGCTTTGGGAAACGGACCCAGGGTAGCAACTGAAACCAGCTTCATGCAACAGACCATTGGACTTTGGACTCAAAACCTTATAGTACTGAATATATACTGTGTCCATCATGATAACTTCCCCATGTGACAACTAGACCTCGTCCCCTCTACAAGAAAATAACTAGAGATTTTTATTTTTCAGATATCAAATGTTTTTCAGATTACTTTTGAACCTACTCCTCCATTGCTTTTCAACAAACATACCTTATTTTAGGATCAATGATTAGCTATATTTTCACATGACAACTTCAGTCAATGTATTGCTAACAGAGGTTCATAGGGAGCAAAGGTTTTACACAGTTTTATTATGGCGGCATCAAAACGTTTAATTTACGTTTAAATACATTTTTTAAAAACTGTTATAATTATAATTTTATGGCTTTCATTATTGCTTCTGATTTATGCACATCGAATGAAGAAATGAAACGAATGCAATCATGGAAAAACAAGCTTCAGTTTAAATGTTGAAAAAGTAGAAATTTTTATGGCATCTGAAAGGAGAAGTGAAACTTACTAGATCAAATCAATGCACCCAATTTCCTCATCCCCATTAGAATCACTGTTCTTGTCATTATAAATGTTTCCAATGAGCGGTATACCACAAAACAATCAAAGAAAATGAAGTATCATTGAAAACTACTTCAATACTGCATGTTAAAATGAGACTTGTCTCTCGAAAAGTTACTTTCACAAACGAATGAAGCAGAAACCCCAAACAGGAAGTTCATTGTGAAAGCTACTTTCATTTTGAACTTGCCACTGCACTACTACACATCATCAGCTAAAAATCATGTTGCCCTTTATACTTAAACATTTTATAAGGGAGTAATCTAGGCTTCCTTATTGACTTTGTCCTGGTAATCCTTCCCAGTCTATATTGTGTCTTTGTTTTTAAAAGCAGGTACTTCTATAGCAAAACACAACATTTCTTACAATCACCCCCCCCAAAAAAAACGATACCATAGATACTTCAAAGTTATTGCATGACATAATAATTGTAAGTTTTAAAGAAAAACAGAAGTAAAACTATTATGATTATGGCACAATGAATGTAAAACACAAAACAATCACAAAATACACTATATGTAAAGACATAACTTATGGTACTTACTTTTAAGTTACTTTATCTTTATCTGAACCGGTAAAAACCCTCTTCAGTCTGACACAGGAATGCGAAAACAGCTAGTCTCAGTCTGGGCGAGGCCAGACATGTTAAAGGGGGTGGGCCTTCGTAAAACAGGCTGGGCAAAGCATAGAGTATAAAAACCGCACGCCAAATTACCAGGGAAAAATATAACACAGCACAGTTTCAAGTTCAAAGTTTCAAAACAGCCAACAACAACAACCTATACACTGCACTTGAAAAAAAAAAAAAAAATCTACTTATTTCAACTTAAAAACTATAAGTATAATCAAATTGGCTGTACAAATAATTTCAACTTAAATTACATTAAAACTAACTTTAAAATCAAGTAAAATCTTGTGTAACTTATAAAACAGTATAAAAGAGAGTTAAAGTAATGTATGTGACTTATTAATCATACCATTTCTTTTTTTTTACAATGCATGAAAAACAACAAAATGGCTCTTCCTTTTTATATCAAGTATGTCAGTATAAACATTAGGCGCATATGAATTAATGTTTAGAATTTTTTCAACTATAAACATTTAGAAAATGTACTTACCTTTACATGTCCTACAATATTAGTCAGAAACAACGGAACTTCTGGTTAAAAACGAGGAAGAACTCATCATAAGTCTCTGTCAGTTAGTGTTAAAGGAATCACCCTGAATCATTTGGCTTTTTAAAGTATCAACTGATTGATATTTGCTTCACCATTTTCAAATTCAACTCCACAAACACTCAAATCTACGGAAGAGGATTAGGGCCAAGCAATAATAAAAAAATAAAACCATCTTGAGATTAAAGTTGTTAAATTTCGAGAAAAAACTCGTTAAATTTCAAGAAAAAAAGTCAAGATAAAATGTTGAGAATAAAGTCATTAAATTACAATAAAAAACTTGTTAAATTTCAAGAAAAAAGCCGAGATAAAATGTTGAGAATAAAGTGATTAAATTACGAGAAAAATGTCATTAGATAACGAGAACAAATTTGTTAAATTTCGAGAAAAAAAGTCAAGATAAAATGTTGAGAATAAAGTCATTAAATTACAAGAAAAAAGTCGTTAAATTATGAGAACAAATTGTTCTTGTAATTTAACGACTTTTTTCTCATAATTTAATGAGTTTATTCTCAACATTTTATCTCGACTTTTTTCTCGAAATTTAACAAGTTTTTTCTCGTAATTTAGCGAGTTTATTCTCAACATTTTATTTCGACTTTTTTCTCGAAATTTAACAACTTTACACAGGGACAGCTAAAATCTATGACCGGACCGCACAGTGTAATTCACATGCCACGGGTCACGCACGCCATGTTCAAACAAGGCATTTAACAAGGCCGTAAAAAAAAAAAAATTCCATCAAACCCAAAATATATGCAATGAAATCCACAACTTGTGGACGATGGGAAAAGGAGAAATGCCCAACCATGGGTAGACAATGCAAAAGGTGTGGTAAACCAAACCATTTCACAAAATGCAACAAAAAACTGAGGAGACAAAAGGAGAACTGTTTAACAAAGGAGAACTGTGGTAAATGAACAGGCTTTTGCCAAAATTGAGGAAGACTCAAAACCACACAAAATTAAATTAGACACTGAGTTGCAAGTAACAAAATCAGAGATATCATCAGCATCAGTCAACTAAGCCCAGCAACAAGAAAGCTGTCAAGATACGGTTGTCACGGCGGTGTGTAGACAGACTGAAGAAGCAGGCAGATGATGAAATATAAACACAAACTTTAAAGGGGGGGTGTAATGCTATTTCATGCATTCGGACTTTTTTACACTGTTAAAGAGTTGCATTCTCATGCTAAACATGGCCAAAGTTTCAAAACACGAGTTGGACGTATGACAGAGTATTTCCAAATGACTACTTCCGGTTTCTGAGAGTTTTTCTCTAGTATAGTCCTTTATTATGTAATAAAGGGCGGAATTCCTTATATAGGCAGTTCTCCCTGATAAGCGTGCACACACACATCACCCAGAGCAAGAGCACGCCCATCAACGCGTTTCATGAGGGATACGGAAGCCAAGAGATTTTTCAACAATGGCTGTGTCCCAATTCAGGGTCTGCACCCTTTGAAGGCTGCATACATCATCAAGGCAGTCTCATTTAAGAAAAATAACCATTAGATTGCAACGTAGGAAAGAAATTACTGTATTTTACACCTCACAATGAATATCAGTCAATTTTATTATGGTTACTTTTCTTAAATATGACATCCTTGATGACGTATGCAACCTTCAAACACGACCTCCGGAGGACGAAGCCTCCGAAATGAGACGCAGCTCCTGTAAACAAAGGAGTGTGTTTTTGGTTGTGAGGGAAAGATTACCTTTTTCAGCTTTCCAAAGAACCCAGCGCCAAGGGAACAGAGGATGAAGTTTGTTTTTCCGAGGCAGCAATTGAGTTGTGCATGTATGTTTGTTTGTTCCCGGGATTTTGCTGATGAATACTTTGTAAACAAGTCCCAGTTCGGCACTGGATTTGCAGATCATGGGTGGTGAGTAAAGCTGCATCAGATGTCTGTGTTTTGTTGGCAATCGGTGCGCAAGTGCATATAATGCAAACAACACGAACGTTTTTGTTCCCTTTTTATTTATAATGATGTCGCAGCTAGCAGTCAATCTATACGCAAAAGCTGCGTGCGCCCGTGACTCTTTAGCTCCGCCCATGGCACTGACGGCAGACACGCCTCCAGGATCTCGGCTTTTTTTTTGGACAGACTCAGTTTAGCGTATCTATCTTTTATAAATATGACAAAACTAAAGACTTTTCGGAGATATGAAGGTTGCACTGTTACTCTATATGTACTCAAGATTAACATGAGATTGGCAGAAACAGAGTTTGAACGTTTTTGTTTCCATTTGTTTTATTTCAAGATCTGAGGTGAATTATCCATTGTTGCTTTTAGTGCAGCTACAAAGCTGAGAGCAGTAAATGATATTTAAAGTCACATTACATGCTTTTAACATTAAATAGGCACATAAACATTACCTGAGATTATCATTGCCATACTTTGTGTTGTTGTTTCAGCCACAATGTCACAGAAAAATAGAAAATCATTTCTAAAATAGAATCGTTGCATACCGCGGCTAGTTATACAAAAACTTCAACATGGAAAAGATACCTTTTATCGTGTAGCGGACTCACGTTGCGTCATGGTGTTGTGACCAGACCGAGAATGAACGCGAGGACATGGAACTCAAACAAAATGATTAAATTAAGGCAGCTGAAACTGAAACAAACTCATAATGATGGTGACTATTTAAACAGGGCTGACGATATATCGAGAATGACGCGCACGCGAGCCGGTTCCCTGATTACCGATAAATCGTACCTGCTTTCAACTTAGACAGAAATAGGAACTCAAACAAAATGATTAAATTGCGTGGCTTAAGGCAGCTGAAATGCCGCTCCTGAAACAAACTCAGGGAACCGGCATGACGAAATGCGCGTGACAATCTCATGATATATCGTGCAGCCCTATTTAAACTAAAGAGTGGTGGGAAATACAAACAAAGGATAACAGGAACTGATAAAATACAAACTAAATGTCCATGAACTAAACTAAACTGAACATAATGGTAACATTACTCCCCCCTCCGGCAAGGCGCGACCTCGCACCGTGACGTAACAACAAAGGGAGGGATGGAGGGGGTTTTGGAGGTGGACGAGGAGATGGCGAAGGGATGGTGAGAGGCTGAAGTGAAGGCATGGTGGCAGAATGTGGCGAAGGGATGGTGATGGGAGGATGGTGAGATCCCTGCAGCTAAGATAGGAGCAACCCGATGGCACAGACCCCGAGCTCTCAAGTGCCGCCAGCCCATGGCGGAGTCGAGGGAGGGAGGAGCCAAGATGGTGTTGTGGTGGCTGACGGCATCTGGGGGACAACGATGAAGACTGAGCTGTAGAATCCGAAGGCGCAGACGGAGGGTCGATGGAACTGAGTGAAGTCGCAGGTACTGGAAACCTTGGCGAAGCCACGGCAATGAGCATTTGAGGCGATGCCGGTGTGACTGAGGACAGAGGCGAAGCCGGATCGCCCTCAAGTCTGTGGCAGAAGTGACGAAGGGGGAGCCGGTGGGATGAGGTAACCCAGTGGAGCTGCAAGACTGAGGGTATACGGTGAAGGTGGGAGGAGCTAAGGCAGAGCAGACAGGTCCATGGGCTGAGATGGAGTGAAGGGATTAGAGGCTGGAGGCGGAGCCGCAGGATCCTCACGCACTGGCACTGCTGGTGGCTTGATGTCGCAGCAGGGCATCCGACAGCACCTGGGTTGAGGACTGGCTGAGCTCTTTGGTAGGTGGTAATATGCAACTAGACAGGAAAAAGTTAAGTATGACACAGTCCATAATGTTCACAATGCTGTCCTTAAACGGAGGTGATTCATAGCAAACTGACCGATCATAGTCCATAGAGTTCTCAAATGCTGTCTTTTAACAGTAGTAATTCCGAACAAACTGACAGATCATAAGTCCAAACAGATTCGATGAAACGGTTGATTCACAGTCCTTAAACAGCGAAGATGATTCAGATACCAGGTGGGATAGGGTGGGAGTTAATGCATCCCCATTGAAGTTAATCAGCCAGTCCTCAGTCCCAGTGTTCCCTCAGCTGCTGGTGTTGAGGGCTCACACCCCTGGTTCAGACTCACTCTGACGTTCCTCTTCTGGGGCAAAGGTGAGCACTGTCCTCTCTTCCTCTGGACTCGGGCTCGCTCGTTGTGGCAGGTGGTTCCTCAAAATCTGTGGGGGGCACACGCGATTCTTCCGCATTCGAATGGTGGTAATTCAGGCTCTGGGTCTGGCTATGTCCTGGATTGGGAAGGATGTTCTCCAGACACCAGATGATGTCTTCCTTCCAGTTCAGTCCAGTGGTGTCTGGGAGGTCAATGGGATGATGGTATTTTTACATGATCACTTGGTGTTTTCATTTAAGTTTTGGTAGAATTCCATTCACAATGTTGATCTGGTTACCGTGAGAACTGCGTCACGCGCTGGACACGTGCTGTTGCTTCAGACATCATAGAAAATGTCCAAATAAAAACGTGTTCAACAAGCTGACAGAAGTCAATCCATTACTTTGTTGGAAGGGTGTAAATGTAACTACTTTTAATGTTGTCTTTGTAAATATTCACTTTCCCATATGGTCACGGAGGAGAATCAGAGTTTCACATTCAGCGGACAGACGCTGACACACTATTTATTTATTTTTTCTCAACAAATGACAACCAAAATCAAACCCATAGAAGCTTGTGAACAGTTTTGAAGTGGCTGTGCAAGTTATATTGTCTGGCTATCATCAGACAAAGCTCAATTTAAAATTGAACATTGGTCTGGGGAGTCTGTATGTATTTTCTACTGCACAAGAGGCGTGATCAACGAGCATTATTCATGCAATTGGATAGTCCTTCAACCAATCAGATCAACGATCCGGGTGACATACTTTGCAGAGCGACGCGAAAACTCCAGACAGGTTTAGTTTGTATTGGTTTGTAGCACTGATCAGCGGTTTGCAGAAGCAGCAATAGCTTCGAGCGATTTTTGCAGGTTGTGCAAACATGAAAGTGAGTGGTATTTACACCCACTCCGAGCGATTTGTTTGCTAAACTAAAGAAGTCATTCAGCATCGTCGAGAGGTTAAAAGGAATTGGATTGACGGTCGTGATTGCCGTCGCTTCTCTATCGTCATCGTGTTATACCCGCCAATAGCAAGCAAGGTGAATAAAGCCAGTCTGTGATTGGTTACCGCAAAAGTGTAACAGAAGCAGTAGAAATGAATGTACGGGTTTCCAGACTGAGTTGCCGGGCGAAATCAAATCGCCGGCAGATCAGGCTGGGTTTATCCAGTCTACAAGTTATACTCATTCACAAGATGAGTGAGAGTCATCCCTGTTGAAAAAAACAGCATATGCTTTAGGTTTAATCAGTGACATATTAGATTTGCAATATCACCTCCTCAACCTGCTTCCCTTAGTGTTTTTACACGTAGAAAAGGCGAAATTACACCGTCAGGTTTTTTTTACACCCAGATTTTTCACAGTTACCTCCTGTGGCAATTCTCGATTCAGCATAATTACCTACAATGGTGACATTTTTCACAATCACAACAGAAAATCAAAAATACTGCCCTAAACTCAGTAGCAGAAAGGCAGCGCGATATAAACAAACCATTACTCGTGACGGCATCTTCATATTCTCTTTCATAGTCTTTCAGTAGAAAAATCGCTCCTGTTCATAACATTAGGATCACGTCCAAAATAAGTTGTGATTTTCTGTTTATACCTTTCTAAACCAGCACGGACTTTTCTCCATCTCTTCAATTCTAATTTTCACTGCTTGGCCTCCACCTGAATTTCGCGCGTCACCAGAACCACGTGATTGCAAACCTATTAAATATAATGAACAAGACACCTTTGGGTGTCTTGTTCATTATATTTATTTTAATATTAGGGTCAATATCACTATTAAGTGCCTGGTGTCCTCATCAGAATCACTTAGTCATCATGAATATAATGCAAAATAATGAAATTCTGAGGTTTTATTATAAATGGCCAAACATTTAAGTCTCTTGAAATGTGTTTTTCTCATTTTATACACACAGCTTTCCTTAAAGCTGCTGTAGGTAACTTTTGTAAAAAAAATTTTTTTTACATATTTGTTAAACCTGACATTATGTCCTGACAGTAGAATATGAGACAGATAATCTGTGAAAAAAATCAAGCTCCTCTGGCTCCTCCCAGTGGTCCTATTGCCATTTGCAGAAATGCACCGCTCCCGGTAAGAAACAACCAATCAGAGCCAGGAGGAGTGTCTTAGCAGTGTCAATCAATCAAGCTCGCGTGCGCGCTGATCTCACCCCTCCCATGCACAGCGCCAGCGCATACAGGCTTAAAGATTACCGGTGTGCCGCAGCTTTGCTTATGGCGGAAAAACAATCCAAACTGCCAATTCCTCGAGTGGCACCTGCTCATAAAATAAAGACGGGTAAACGGAAAAAGACAGATGACGATGATAAAAAAGCCAAAAAGAAAGAATTAGATAGAGCCCGAAATAAAACGAGGGTAAATATCGGAGCGGCTTTTCCGAGGTGGAGGGAGCTACGTGTCCTGAACGGATTAAAAACCGATGCAGAGTCAGCCACATTTCTGCTTGACAAGTAAGTATCCCTGCTTGATTTGTTTAATTTTTTAAGAACTACACAACTAACGATAATTTCAAAACAGGACTGACAAATTATGTATGGCGTGGTTTACTTGTAGATTTCAGGGTGGTCCTTTGCATATAACATCGTTTTATTTCGCCATAAGCAAAGCTGCGGCACACCGGTAATCTTGAATTTGACGCCTGTACACTGTGCATGACAGGAGTGTGATCAGCGCGCACGCGAGCTTGATTGATTGACACTGCTAAGACACTCCTCCTGGCACTGATTGGTTGTTTCTTACCGGGAGCGGTGTATTTCTGCAAATGGCAATTAGGACCACTGGGAGGAGCCAGAGGAGCTTGATTTTTTTCACAGATTATCTGTCTCATATTCTACTGTCAGGACATAATGTCAGGTTTAACAAATATGTAAAAAATATTTTTTTACAAAAGTTACCTACAGCAGCTTTAATAGAACAAATATGAAGTTAAATCTCAGCTTTTTATTTTGGAAATTGTGACGTCTCAAAGGCATTTTATAGTGATTTTGACCCATTAAGCAATATAAATTATTCAGTTTACCAGCAACACAGTGCATCAGTGTGAATCCCGCGATATCCATCTTTGTTCTCCTATAGACCGCTGATCCACAATGAGAAGTCTTGCCATGCACTTTTATTCACTCCTCCCTGCCTACTCTCGCATACATTTCAGCCGATTAGAGGTGCATCTCTATGGCAAGCCAAAGTACTCACAAACGCCTGGTCGGACGTCTGATTGCACACTGACGCGTCAAAAGCGCGCGTTTTGACAGCAAAACGCGCGTCCTCGACGTGTGATTTGCGTTAAGAACACGCGTTCTTAACGCGCGCTTTGGTATCATGGGAAACGCGCGTCAAGAACGCGCGTTTTTGTGTGCCAAAACGCGTGTTCTCGGCGTGTGATTTGCTATTAAAACGCGCGTTCTTGACGTGCGCTTTGGAGTGACCAAAAACGCGCGCTTTTGACGTGCGTTTATCATAACAAAAATGGGCGTCGAATACGTGCGTTTTGAGTCAGACAAAACGCTCGTTATGAACGTGTGAACAGGTAAACCAAACAGGCAGTGCAAACGTGTGTTTAAAGTGTCCATCAGGCGAAGAGAACGCGCTCTTTCCTTAGAGTTCTCAAAAGTGCATGTCGAAAGCGTGTGCTCACTCTTTAGGGCTTTGAGTCTGTTATGTTTTTGTCCGCTATAGGTTTAGGACAGTATTATCATTAAACTCAACCAAAACAACATGGAATTGTCGAGGATAAATTTGGCAGATGATTATAATGGTTGAGTTATAATCCATAATAATTAATATGAAATATGCATATGAAAACGTAAAACTATTATTTAAAATAGCCGTGGGGGATTACAGTGGATATTCCTTCGATCAAGGCCAAAACTTTGTAAATTTGTAAGGAGCCAATAAAATACTACACCATATGTGTGATCATCTTGGCTATATATTACGGTGGCGTATTGCCTCATACATAATATTTTTTCCCTCAATTATGTCGTTAAGACATCTTTTCTCGTAATAACGAGAATTTATGTTGTTAAGACATCTTTTCTCGTAATAACGAGATGTTATGTCGTTAAAACGACATTTTGTTGGCATATATGACGTGAATGTATAGGCTATACCTTTATCTGATCTATAATAGAGAATTTATCATGCCTTTATCACACTTCCGCACTCGAAAAGCAGAAGCAAATATAGTGTAAAATACCTTTAGATGCCTGTATCGATGGCAATGCCCAAAGAGTTATGAACACAATATTATTGTTTTATTGCCGTGTAGCCTATGCAGTTTCTAATAGCCTAATAAAACACAGTTTTATTATTTAGCATTACTTACTTTCTGGAAAATAACTCGCACCTGATTATGCCACATGCACAAAGTCAGAATTAAGTTTTTGAGAGAAAAAAATTATCATTGGTGTTTCAGTCGCATTTTATTATAGGTCTATTCAAAAATAATTTTGCTAAAATACACAGGCCTGCGCTACGGATACAAAAATAATGCTATATTGTCATAGACCTATTTATCAAAATAAAACTGATGAATGAAAGTGGAGACAATACCTCAAAAAAGGTCTTCTGTGAACGAAGAAAAAACAAGATGAAATCTTATAAAAGGAATAAATAGCTTATTTCTAGCTAGGCATACACGAAATATATTAAACCTAAATAATTAACATATTAAGAAAATGAAAGAAAAAAAATGCGACAAGTAGACCATATGATGAGTTTCGATTCATTTTTGAGAAGTTCACGGAAAGGCATTGCTTGTCTTTATTTTTCAAGCAATGTTTTATTGTGTGAGTGCAAATAATAGTTACAATAATAGTTATACCTACACAGATTCGAATGGTGTTACTCTTATGACCATAAATGTCTGAGTATTTTAAGTTGTTTATGCTTTTATAAGAAAATTCAAGTGAACGCGCCGGCGCCATATCAGTTTTAGCTAGGCTACTATAACTTGACATCGCATGCAGCCTGTTTATTGTCAAAACAAAATACATTCAACCAAATACAGAAAAAGCCACTGCTCATTTTAGTCTGTGTACAATCAGGGCTGAATTTCCCGAAACCTTGTTAACTCTACGTCGTTAACGTTAATACATGTTTCCCGAAACGTTCTTGTATACCTTCTGTAAGTCATACTTTCGTAAGGTTGGTCTGGACCACTCTTAACTATACCTTATCACTGCTGACAGTCTATACGAATATAATTCTGAAGTTGTAATGCATCCAGTGTTCAATTAGGATAATGACAAAGAATAAAATGCAAAGATTCACTTCAAATGTGCTTTAGCTCTGATCCAGAGACAGACGCGCTCAGCTCTTGTCATATATCACAACTATATTTAGTGTTTTCAACCCCACATCAGGTTTATTTAGATTTCAGTCATTTAAATACACATATGAATGAGGCACTAGGCTATATAAAAATACATTTATAGTTTGTTAAATTCAAATTCAATACACCGATGTCTATAGAAGCTGCAATAATAACCCTTTCAATTATATAATTTGACGAAGTGTTTTATTAATATCAGATACACATTGTGTATGAAACATAAGTTTACTCTATTCTTCTCCCAGTTCACCAGCCACATACTTTAATGTATTTCGGGGAAAATTAAGTAAATCCGACAGCTCTGAATTGCGGTGCAAACTCATCGCGCGACAAAAATTCACTTCCACATATTTTACAATCGGAATATATCATAAAATGCTTGGTGTAGTTAACAAGTTTGTGAATATTTTGAATAACAAAGGAAAAACGATATAAACGAGTTACATACATATCTGCCAGCTGCATGACGTGTCTCCAAGGAATTAATACATTCTAAAATTATGTTCTAAATAACTGCCGCCTTAAACTCGCGCTGATGGGGGCTCCGCACCCCCAGAATATAGATAAATTACAAGATAGATTTAGCTTGTAATTTGGATTATTTTTATAAGATCCAATGAGTCCTGATAAATGCATTTTCTACTTCTGAAGTGCTTCTTTTTATAAAGAACACTGATTTCTCACATAACATAGTGAAGCAGCCCCTGTATAGAGTGAATTATCGATTCTCGAGCCATCGATATCAACCAATTCAGCTTCAGTGCCATGGGCAGCACCTGGTAACGTCGCACTTAAGAAGGTATATCTTAAGCAACCTCCTAAGGTATAGTTCGGGGAACATGCCTGAAAAAGGTATACATTCAGTTAAGGTATACTTTAGGGTCTTCGTAGCGCGCTGAGAGACAACGTTATCGGGAAATCCAGCCCAGGGCTGCGTTTCCCAAAAGCATCGTAAGCTTAAATTGATCGTAGCTCTATTGAAACCAATGGAGCTTGGAGCTACGATCAATTTAGGCTTACGATGCTTTTGGGAAACGCTACCCAGAGCGTTTAAATAATAAATAGGCTATAGGATCCAAATAGTGCATATGGAAACATTTGGATTTATGCCAAATGGGTTTCTATTTCAGTTTAGCTTTAAATTAATTTGGTTTGGGGTTGACGTTTATATATTATATTTGTCATTATTGTTCTGTTTTTCTGAATACCATTACATTTAAAAGATTTGTAGCGCAAGGGGAACTAAAAAAGCCTACGCAGTGGTGGGATTAAATACCCCTATGCCAACCTGAAGCCGGGCTAGCCGGTAAAAACGAAATTTTTACAAAAAAATATGCTAAACATGTATTTTAGGCTATTTCCACAACAAATCCTTTAAATTGTTCTATACAAAATATAAGTATTAAATAAACATAAATTATATTGGCATTCATTACCTACAAACAATATTTTAAAGCCTAAACTACTAAATTTTGTTATACATTCAAGTTAATTTTACTGCACAGAAATAGAGTTTAAAAAAAAAATAGTGTTCAAAAGATTACATGTATTGGAAAAAATATTAAAAAGAAAATGTTAGCCACATATTGCCAATCTAGACAAATACATCCCAAAAATAGCCTAAAGTTTGTCGATATTCTTATTGAATATTCATGAATATTTAGAATGATTAGAAATAAATTTAACAGGGATGTACTTGATATAGGCCTCCTATGTATTGTTCATGCATAACATTTATTAAATAGGCCTATATCGGCCTATAGCATATATATATTTTTAAATCCCTCATTTGGGGCTGAGCTAGCCTGACTACGTCAGACTTCCTACTTCCGCTCAATTTCATTTCGCTTCTGTACTCAGTCTGATACAGCGTCAGAGCTTTCTGTTTTCCACCGGTCTGGAAACAGCCGGGCCAATCAACGAACAGAGGGCGGGCTGAGAGCCGTGACGTAGATGCTAAGCGCCGAGTTTTACATTGTAGGTTAGAGAAATCGAAAACCGAAACGACCGCGGAAATGGGAAACGAGACACGGGATGCAAACTTCGGGATGCATTAACTTCGCATAATCTGCAAAAGTCGTTTACAGCCATGTTCACTCCGGTATTTCGCTCGCATCATCATGTGTTTACAACAGGTTTACAGTGGAAGTTCAATCATAGATTTGAGTTCGATGCATGATGTCTGTGCTTCGATGCGGCTGTACAGGCACATAACATATGTCATAACTAAACGTATCTGATTGGCTTACAGGTAACCAATGATTTTAAACTTCAGACAAGCGTCCCCTAGCGAGAGAGAAAACACTTCTCTATTATGCCATTCCAGACTCTGTCTACGAAGCAAAGTGAAGTAGCAGAGTCTGGTATTACCAGGCTAGGGCTGAGCCCCACTAATATTGAAATTATCGACCCTGTTCCAAACATGTTTTTGCGCATGTGAGTGCTGTTTTGGGACACGAAAGCATTGTTTAACAACATAATAGGCGTAAATATATTTTAATGTCCAAGTGCTAATACACAATTGGATTTGTGCCGAATGAGAGCCCAACAGTGTCAATTTAAATACATTTTTTTTAGGCTTTTAAATAAATATTGTTTGTAATGAATGCCATAATTTGTTTATGATTATTTTATACTTTTTATAACAATTTTCAGTCTTGTTTTGTATTGAATACCATTATGGATTTGTTGTGGAGATAGCCTAAAATACATGTTTAAAGCTTAATGCTTGTATAATGTGTGACATAAAAGACCAAACTCAGTAAACACCATACTAAACCATACTATGTACAGCAAAGCAGATGAGCCCAGAATATGAACGCAGTTCGTTTAATTAGCCTACATTAAGTGTTTTTCTCTTATAGAAAACCGTTATAAAGAAAAAGCTCAAGGTCGCTTAATGTAGCCTACTAAGTGATAGGCTATTAAAAGATCAAATTCTGCACGAATACAGTTTTCTGTGTAGTACCTATGCTTTCTTAGTAGGCTACAACGTTTAATATATAGGCTAGGCCTACACATTTTTCTGGACATCGCTCATTGTTTCTACCTTAATACATTGTTTAAATTAATATGTTAGCTAACTACATATAGCCTATGTAGGCTATATATGTCTGAAATTAGGCCATAACTTGTACAGTCACCTTTGATAACAGATTAGGTACTCCAAATTGTAATGTTAAAGCATTTCCTATAAAGCTGCTTTAAAACTATAGGCCTAAGTATTGTGAAAAGCGCTAAAAAAATAAATGTAAATTGAACCGATATAGGCTATATGAGCTCTATAGATCAGATAAAGGTATAAAGGTATTTTTCGTACACGTCACGTACAAAATATGTGATTTTAACGACATAACATCTCGTTATTACGAGAAAAGATGTCTTAATGACATAATTGAGGGGAAAAAAATATTATTTATGAGGCAATGCGCCACCGTAATATATAGCCAAGATGATCATACATGTCGTTATTGGCTCCTTACAAACTTACAAAGTTTTGGCCTTGATCGAAGGAATATCCACTGTAATCCCCCACGGCTATTTTAAATAATAGTTTTACGTTTTCATATGCATATTTCATATTAATTATTATGGATTATAACTCAACCATTATAATCATCTGCCAAATTTATCCTCGACAATTCCATGTTGTTTTGGTTGAGTTTAATGATAATACTGTCCTAAACCTATAGCGGACAAAAACATAACAGACTCAAAGCCCTAAAGAGTGAGCACACGCTTTCGACATGCACTTTTGAGAACTCTAAGGAAAGAGCGCGTTCTCTTCGCCTGATGGACGCTTTAAACACACGTTTGCACTGCCTGTTTGGTTTACCTGTTCACACGTTCATAACGAGCGTTTTGTCTGACTCAAAACGCACGTATTCGACGCCCATTTGTGTTATGATAAACGCACGTCAAAAGCGCGCGTTTTTGGTCACTCCAAAGCGCACGTCAAGAACGCGCGTTTTAATAGCAAATCACACGCCGAGAACGCGCGTTTTGGTACACAAAAACGCGCGTTCTTGACGCGCGTTTCCCATGATACCAAAGCGCGCGTTAAGAACGCGTGTTCTTAACGCAAATCACACGTCGAGGACGCACGTTTTGCTGTCAAAACGCGCGCTTTTGACGCGTCAGTGTGCAATCAGACGTCCGACCAGGCGTTTGTGAGTACTTTGGCTTGCCATACATCTCACACGAAGCCTAATCATTTCTGTTTCTTGTACTATGGAGATTCGTGCGCGGTCAACGCAAAATGAATGAATCACTCTCTGAGACTCGTTCGTTCCTGAGAGTCATATTAAAGATTCGAATCGTTCACGATTTACCCATGACTAAATCAATCGCGTGTTTGCCTGATTTGGGTGCAAAATTTAAACAAGGAATTTGGTATTAATAGAACAACAAATATTATACCTCTAGATTTGAAACGCGCTAAATATTTTCTCATATTTAGCGTCTTTAGGTTTGTGAGTAACAGATTTATTTTGTTTTACCGATATAGTCAGCACAAAAATAGATGATATAAAGGAGTTTAATTTCTATATAATTTCCTTTGTATCAACTGTAGCTTTACCAGTAGCTCTATTAACTCGGATCAACACAGCCAGGCGCGCACACAATGGAGCTGATTATCAAAACTGGAATTACTCTACTAGTTACATACTATACAAAGGCACGTGTGTATCTGTAACCCGCCCTCTCTTTCTCTGAGCCTCTGAAGGAATTTGATCACACTCTTTCCTCATTATACTGGACTGGAAACGTCGCCTTGGATGGTGTCGTTGAGCTTCTAGAAACCAGGTAGACTACCGGGAAACACAAACGGACAAAGGATATTTGCTCGTGGTCACGTATGTCTCATGAATAAGTGAATATTTTGGGACGATGAAGCGTACAGGTGAGTTATTTATTTATTCATACTAAGTCACAACTACAACCATTTTATTAATAGGCTACAGTAAGCTGATGTTAACTTTTTAATACAAGTTGTATCATTTAAAAGACAAACTGTGCAAAATATATCTATATGGAAAGTTTCGTTTATTTTATACTTGGTTAACTGACTTTTTGAAGGCAAAAGCAAAGAGAAACTTACTAGTTGTCACACGGATATGTCAAAATATTTATGTAACAAATGAGTTTTCTCTAGAAGTGGTTTGTTTGAGTTCAAGCACCCTACCTCACTGGATTATAGAATCTGACAGCTAGTCCATGTATATTAAATGTGTGTGTTAATTTAACAAAGTTATTTAGAAGAATATGCTATATAAACCTTGCTGAATTCCATTAAAGCTAGGGACTTTCCATGTAGCCTACACATTCCTTCAATGTAGTGATGAATGTAGGAAATGAAAATGACAGCACCTTAAATGTTGTTAAAATAGTTTTTTATCATCTTTCAAGTCCTTATCCTTTCTGTTTTAGACCACAAGCCTAATGTTTCAGAAAATACATCAACAAGAATGATAATAATACAATATCACTTAATGACTTTTAAAAGTTAACAACTTAAAGAATTTTTAGTTATAATACTAACAACAAAAGTGAAATTTTTACAGTATGTTTCAGGTAAAAAAAAAAATCATGAATTTTCTATTGTTTTGCACCGCTTCCTGCTGTATATTTTTGTAGTTTGTATTTGTTGTTCTTGTAATGATTATTTGCTTGGATACAGAAAGAAAGTACACCATAAGACATGTTAAATCTTTTACTTTATTTTAATTCAGAGAAAAAAATTATTGTATTATTATTGTTATTAGTAGGATATTTAAAAAGTAAAATTGCACAAACAGCAAAATGTGTCTTAAGGACAAAGTTTGGTTTAATGGTCAAAGCAAACTAACCGTGTTTCGACCAAAGTGTTCTTTCCTTGTTTTTATGTCTCCTCTTATGCTTCTTTTTTTTTTTTTTCTCAGCAGGTGATCAGAAACCACCTTTGGCTCCAAAACCAAAGGTTCTCCCAGCTCCAGTGCAAACAGAACATCGACCTGCTCCCATGTTGTGTGTTTACCAACATACCTCACCAGCTGTTAAAAGTAAAGTTAAGCCTGATGTAGCACCAAAACCAATTTACAAACCTCCGCCTCCTTTCGATTCAAAACATCTCACATTCGAGGAGGGCCGTCAGCCTATTTCACAACAAAAGTCTGACATCACAAAGAACGTTGGTGTTCTAAATTTCAGAAATGGAATGCACACTGGGAACATCAAGCCGGAGTGGGATTACATAATTCCAATTTGTGTATGCAATGGCCGAAATTGTGCTGATTGCTCACCGAAGGAAAACAACCAAAATGTTAATCAACATGGGAACAGCCTTGATCCGTGTAAAACAGGAAATGCCAAAAGTCCCAAAAAGAGTTTATCCAAATCTCCGCCAAGAACACCAGAGGAAGAACAACATTTGGTGACACCTATTTTGTCAAAGTGCATCTCTGGACACACCTCGTCCAATAATAATCATTTCCATCCAACTGAAAAACTTCAGAGAACATCCCAGATCCAGAACAAGGAGCCTTTGAAGGCACATCAGAGTGATTCTGAGATGCAAATGACCAAGAAACACCAAAAGAACATTGTCTCTAGTGTTAATTCATCTGTTGATAGTGGTCAAACACCAGAGTCTGTGAAATGTCAGCAAACTGGAAGTAGTGTGCAGTGTAGTCCGTCCCCTACTAAGCCTCTTAAGAAAGCACCACCAGTAGCCTTACCACGCAAAAAAAAGATGGCACAACCCAACGTTATCCATCAGGAGTCAGCGGGCCTTACCAAGTCAGCGTTTACTGTCTTACCTGTTGATGCAAACAATTCAGATCCTAGAGAAAGTCCTAATGAGATGAACAATAAAGGTCCTCAGGCCATAAGGACTTTTAAAGGTACCCAGTGTAACAGCCAGGGCACCCCAGTACCTGTCCCACACCAGAGGATCCCTAAGCTGCAACAAAATAAAACCCAGGAAACTGGTGTACAGGGGACTGAAAAGAAAGTACAAAATCTGGATGTACCCCCTGAAGTATCAAGCAATACCCGTCCAAAGAAGTCATCCCAGAAACCTCGACCTGATGACCATAGGCAGGTTAACATTGGGTCTACAGAACCTTCAGCAGATAGACTCCCTAAAAAGACATTCAAAAGTCCACTGAGAAATGATGGTCACATTGACTCAACAAATCCTGAAGGACATCCCTCTCTCGCATTTGAAGGGCAAATTGCCAATCAAAACCAAGCAAGTTATGTGCCAAACAAGAAGACCGGCTTGACTCTCAAGCCTAAAACCAAGTCCTTATCCTCAGCAGATATACATAAACCTGATGGCCTCAAGAAGATCTCAAGAAGACCTGATGGCCAAAGGCACGATAACATTGGCTCTACAGAACCTTCAGCAGATAGACTCCATAAAAAGACTCTGGCATTCAGTAGTCCACTGAGAAATGATGGTCACATTGACACAACAAATCCTGAAGGACATCCCCCGCTCGCATTTGAAGGACAAATTGACAATCAGAACCAAGCAAGTGATGTGCCAAACAAGAAGACCGGCTTGACTCTCAAGCCTAAATCAAAGTCCTTATCCTCAGCAGATATGCGTAAACCTGATGGCCTCAAGAAGACCTCCTTTCTAAGGATCATGGATCTTGACCCTGTCAAAAAGGTTCCCAAGTTATCTGTCAAGAGTGGGCAGGCCCTTGACCTCACTCCAGTTATCAATGAGCTGTCAGTGGATACAGAGGAAAGCCAGAATGAAATCTGCTCTCATAAACTGGCATCACTGCACAGTGGTCACCTCGATGGAAATATACTAGTTGAGCAGAGTGTAGATGAAGATCTTCCAAAACATCTAGAGAATTCTGATGAATCTATACATGCATATGAAGATATTCCAGAATATGAAAACCTGCCTCCTTTAAGCACTTCAAAAGCACAGGATGCCGATGATAACCGAAATCAGTCAGCCATGTATGAGGATGATGATATTTATGAAATTCCAGATGTGTTCCCTGAACACTGGGCACACACCAAAAAGCAGCAGTTTCTTAAAAGGTAAAATTTTAGGCAATACAGATAAACCAATAGTTATTTTCATATATTAACTGATAAATGGCCAATATTAAAAGTCATTAAAAGTCCCTTTAGACTAGAAACTAAATCTAGTTTAAAGGGATAGTTCACAAAAAAAAAGAAAAGAAAATTATTCCTTGATTTACTCACCCTCAAGCTATCCCAGGTGCATATGACTGTCTTCTTTCAGATACACAATCGTAGTTGTATTTAAAAAATATCCCAGCTCTTTCAAGCTTTATATTGGGAGAGAAGGGAGCGTGAGATTTTGAAACCCAAATAAGTGCATCCACACGGAAGCGCAGAGTATAGAGCAAACAAAACACCATTCATGAATTAGAAGTCTAAAAGTAGAATTTTTAAAGAGAAATATTGAGGATCTTGAGTTTGTTGCCCAGCTTTATTTGTTTGAACCGCAAGAGGTGTCTAAGCTTACACTACTCCTACATCCTACGTTATACATCGCGACAGAAGTTACTTTTTTGGCGGAAGTCAATTTGCATTGACTGTCTGCTGAAAGCTAGTTATAGTTTATAATATGGATATTTTTCTTACAAAAACCCATTGATTTGCTTCAGAAGGCCTTTATTAACCCCCTGGAGCCATATGGATTACTTTAATGATGGATGGATGCACTTTTTTGGGCTTCCAAATCTCACGCCACCTTTACTACCATTATCAAGCTTGGAAGAGCCAGGATATTTTTTATATAACTCTGATTGTGTCCATCTGAAAGAATATCATATACACCTAGGATGGCTTGAGGGTGAGTAAATCATGGGATAATTTTTATTTTTGGGTGAACTAAACCTTTAAGTCAATGTTGTAATGCTTAAATGAAGGCATACTGTACATCAGGGCTTCTCAACTCGAGAACCACTTTCCTGCAGAGTTTCGCTTTAAGTTAATAAAGGTCTTCAGAATTACTAGAAAGATATAGACAGGTGAGTTTAATCAAGGTTAGGGCTAAAGCAGCAAAGTGGACCTCGAGGGCCACAGTTGAGAACCCCTCCTGTACATTTTATATGTAATATAGTTCACTTTTAATTTTGACATAAATAATTAATGAAAAAGTTGAATAGTTGAGATGAGGAAATGCTCAAAATGCAGAATTGCAGTTCAAATTTGAATTTAAGTAGAAATTAGTTGAACTTCAAACTAATTTGCTGAAAATAACTGCCATATTTAACTAGAAAAGCTTTTGGCAAAGGCTTTGAAGGTTTAAAAAAAAAAAAAAAAAAAAGTAAAAGTAAAAATCCTTACAGGCCTTATGGAGGGACAGACATTTGTACTTTGATTATATCATCAAATTTACAAATTTATAAAATAAATCAATACCAATAATAATACTAAAAAATATACAATTGCCCTAAAAGGTATTTGGACAATTAAACAACACTTAAAAATTTATGAATGTATTTTTTTTTTTTTTTTTAAAGATATTACACATCAACAATATCAAAAACAAACAGATTTCATTGGAAATGAGCCATGTTATTTTTTACATGCAGTCTAATTTGATTTAGGACTGTAATTAGATACTTCCTGGCTAATAGCACCAACAAAACATTAGGTCTGTACAAAGTAAAGAAGTTTAGTTTGTTTATATGACACACCCATTTGATATGGAATTTAAAGAATGGATACCAGCATTCTAAACAGGTGTCGCTGAGTCATTCATTTTACATTTGACCGACATCTCATTCATAGTACAGATTCTGAGACATTACTATTGACTCTTCCTGTAGCTATTATGGTGGGAAGGACAGAAATTTGGTGTTTTTGGGATGTGACACCCCTTCAGTTCCACTCACATGCTTTTAAAATCTGGGAGGCATTTTGATTTCTTTTCAGAAATGTTTTGGAAGAAGTGCAAGAAATGAAGGAGATGCATTCAAAAGAAGATGAATGTAGCTCAGAAGAGGAGGATAACACCATCAATAGAGAAAAACAGGTACTGTATTCACATTTAGAGGATATTAAGAAATATTTAAGGGTGTTTTCACAATTGGTCCTTATCAGGGGTCTCAGCAAATATGTAAACACTCCAAATGATCTCGATCCAAACCGAGACCATCTCAGGATGTGTTTGAGTATGGTTCGCTCTCAGCTAATGCTACGATTCACTAAAAATGTACATTGTGAAATCGCTCCAGGATCAGGTTTTTTCCATTTGTAAATTCCGATTTATTTTGGTCATCAGATGGCTGCTTCTGCTGGCAGATCTCTCCAGATTTTTCATTCAAAACAAACACTTGTCTATTGTCATTCCAAACGCTTCCAAACTCTGTGAGAGAGACACAAATGTGTGAACGCCTTGTTTATATTTTTGTGTTAAACCCACAAGATATTTAATTATATCACTAAACTACTGCATGTAATGCTTTACATAATGTATGTTCAATTAGGGTTGTCAAAAGTACCAACTTCGGTACCTAGTCGGTGCTGAAATTTTAAAGATGTGATACCAACATTTCCCCCTAGCATTTTGAGAAGGATTCTTAAACACCTCTGATTGGCCATTGTGTTCACATACTCAACAGATATGTCTGTGATTGGCCACAATGATCAACGCTTCAAAAACATGTTGTAAATAAACATATTTGACACTCTTCACTGAGCGCCTACACAGATACACACAGGAGCATTTGAAAGCAGGCGTCTATCTGCGGATCCGTCTATCAGCAGATATATTAGGGATCCGCTGATAGATGCCTGCTTTCAAATGCTCCTGTGTGTATCTGTGTAAGCACTCAGTAAAGAGTAATAAATAATCCACTCAACAGTGCTCAAAATGCTAGGGGGAAATACTGGTATCGTCACATTTTTAAAATTTCAGTACCGAAATGGTACTGAAGTCGGTACTTTTGACAACCCTATGTTCATTAGTAAATGGAGCAAATACTTTTCATAATGCCTGATTTCACCAGTACATTTTAAAGGGGACCAATAATGCCCCTTTTACAAGATGTAATATAAGTCTCTGGTGTCCCCAGAATGTGTCTGTGAGGTTTCAGCTCAAAATTACGGTGGCCGAGAGACCTGAACGCGCTGCAAATGAAGAAAACACATGCAAATAGAAAAAAACAGGAAATAAAGAAAACATCTTCATCAGTTTGACAACACATGCGCTGCAAAAGTCCACAACATATGCAAATAGAGAAACGCTCTGCAAAAGTCCACAACACATACAAATAGACAAATGTACTGCAAAAGTCCACAACAAATAGACAAACCCGCTGCAAATAGCACATACCAGGCCCAGCGATCTCAAGTCCTTCTGCGATGAACTGAATGATGATTAGGCTACTTTTAGAATTAAAAGTAGCCTAGCCGTTTGTCTATTTGCATGTGTTGTGGACTTTTGCAGCGCATTTGTCTTTTTGCATGTGTTGTGAACTTTTGCAGCGCGTTTGCTGTTTGTATGTGTTTGTAGCGCGTTTGTGTTGTGTGACTTTTGCAGCGCGTTTGTCTGTTTGTATGTGTTGTGAACATTTGCAGCACGTTTGTCTGTTTGCATGTGTTGTGGACTTTTGCAGCGTTTGTCTGTGATGTTTGTGGACTTTTGCAGCGCGTTAGTCTGTTTGCATGTGTTGTGAACATTTGCAGCGCATTTGTCTATCTGTATGTGTTGTGAACATTTGCAGCGCATTTGTCTGTTTGCATGTGTTGTGAACTTTTGCAGCACGTTAGTCTGTTTGCATGTGTTGTGAACATTTGCAGCGCATTTGTCTGTCTGTATGTGTTGTGGACTTTTGCAGCGCATTTGTCTGTTTGCATGTGTTGTGAACATTTGCAGCGCGTTTGTCTGTCTGTATGTGTTGTGAACATTTGCAGCGCGTTTGTCTGTTTGCATGTGTTGTGAACATTTGCAGCGCGTTTGTCTGCATGTGTTGTGACTTTTGCAGCGCGTTTGTTGTCTGTATGTGTTGTGAAATTTGCAGCGCGTTTGTTGCTGTATGTGTTGTGGACTTTTGCAGCGCATTTGTCTGTTTGCATGTGTTGTGAACTTTTGCAGCGCGTTTGTCTGTTTGCATGTGTTGTGAACTTTTGCAGCGCGTTTGTCTGTTTGCATGTGTTGTGAACATTTGCAGCGCGTTTGCGCTGTATGTGTTGTGACTTTTGCAGCGCGTTTGTTTGCATGTGTTGTGAACTTTTGCAGCGCGTTTGTCTGTTTGCATTTGTTGTGTTGTGAACTTTTGCAGCGCGTTTGTCTGTTTGCATGTGTTGTGAACTTTTGCAGCGCATTTGTCTGTTTGTATGTGTTGTGACTTTTGCAGCGCGTTTGTCTGTTTGCATGTGTTGTGAACTTTTGCAGCGCATTTGCTATTTGTATGTGTTGTGAACTTTTGCAGCGCGTTTGTCTGTTTGCATGTGTTGTGAACTTTTGCAGCGCGTTTGTCTGTTTGCATGTGTTGTGAACATTTGCAGCGCGTTTGTCTGTCTGTATGTGTTGTGACTTTTGCAGCGCGTTTGTCTTTTTGCATGTGTTGTGAACTTTTGCAGCGCGTTTGTCTGTTTGCATGTTTGCTGTTTGCATGTGTTGTGAACTTTTGCAGCGCGTTTTCTGTTTGCATGTGTTGTGAACTTTTGCAGCGCATTTGTCTGTGTGTTGTGACTTTTGCAGCGCGTTTGTCTGTTTGCATGTTTTGTGAACATTTGCAGCACGTTTGTCTGTTTGCATGTGTTGTGAACTTTTGCAGCGCATTTTTGCATGTGTTGTGGACTTTTGCAGCGCGTTTGTCTGTTTGCATGTGTTGTGAACATTTGCAGCGCATTTGTCTATCTGTATGTGTTGTGACTTTTGCAGCGCGTTTGTCTGTTTGCATGTGTTGTGAACTTTTGCAGCGCATTTGCTGTATGTGTTGTGACTTTTGCAGCGCGTTGTCTGTTTGCATGTGTTGTGAACTTTTGCAGCGCATTTGTCTTCTGTATGTGTTGTGGACTTTTGCAGCGCGTTTGCTGTTTGCATGTGTTGTGAACATTTGCAGCACGTTTGTCTGTTTGCATGTGTTGTGAACTTTTGCAGCGCATTTGTCTGTGTATGTGTTGTGACTTTTGCAGCGCATTTGTCTATCTGTATGTGTTGTGACTTTTGCAGCGCGTTTGTCTGTTTGCATGTTTGTGAACATTTGCAGCACGTTTGTCTGTTTGCATGTGTTGTGAACTTTTGCAGCGCATTTGTCTGTCTGTATGTGTTGTGGACTTTTGCAGCGCGTTTGTCTGTTTGCATGTGTTGTGAACATTTGCAGCGCATTTGTCTATCTGTATGTGTTGTGGACTTTTGCAGCGCGTTTGTCTGTTTGCATGTGTTGTGAACTTTTGCAGCGCATTTGTCTATCTGTATGTGTTTGTGGACTTTTGCAGCGCATTTGCTGTTTGTATGTGTTGTGGACTTTTGCAGCGCGGTTGTCTGTTTGCATGTGTTGTGAACATTTGCAGCGCATTTGTCTATCTGTATGTGTTGTGACTTTTGCAGCGCGTTTGTCTTTTTGCATGTGTTGTGAACTTTTGCAGCGCGTTTGTCTGTTTGCATGTTTGTCTGTTTGCATGTGTTGTGAACTTTTGCAGCGCGTTTGTCTGTTTGCATGTGTTGTGAACTTTTGCAGCGCATTTGTCTGTTTGTATGTGTTGTGGACTTTTGCAGCGCGTTTGTCTTTTTGCATGTGTTGTGAACTTTTGCAGCGCGTTTGTCTGTTTGCATGTTTGTCTGTTTGCATGTGTTGTGAACTTTTGCAGCGCGTTTGTCTGTTTGCATGTGTTGTGAACTTTTGCAGCGCATTTGTCTGTTTGTATGTGTTGTGACTTTTGCAGCGCGTTTGTCTGTTTGCATGTTTTGTGAACATTTGCAGCACGTTTGTCTGTTTGCATGTGTTGTGAACTTTTGCAGCGCATTTGTTGCTGTATGTGTTGTGGACTTTTGCAGCGCGTTTGTCTGTTTGCATGTGTTGTGAACATTTGCAGCGCATTTGTCTATCTGTATGTGTTGTGGACTTTTGCAGCGCGTTTGTCTGTTTGCATGTGTTGTGAACTTTTGCAGCGCATTTGTCTATCTGTATGTGTTGTGGACTTTTGCAGCGCATTTGTCTGTTTGTATGTGTTGTGGACTTTTGCAGCGCGGTTGTCTGTTTGCATGTGTTGTGAACATTTGCAGCGCATTTGTCTATCTGTATGTGTTGTGGACTTTTGCAGCGCGTTTGTCTTTTTGCATGTGTTGTGAACTTTTGCAGCGCGTTTGTCTGTTTGCATGTTTGTCTGTTTGCATGTGTTGTGAACTTTTGCAGCGCGTTTGTCTGTTTGCATGTGTTGTGAACTTTTGCAGCGCATTTGTCTGTTTGTATGTGTTGTGGACTTTTGCAGCGCGTTTGTCTTTTTGCATGTGTTGTGAACTTTTGCAGCGCGTTTGTCTGTTTGCATGTTTGTCTGTTTGCATGTGTTGTGAACTTTTGCAGCGCGTTTGTCTGTTTGCATGTGTTGTGAACTTTTGCAGCGCATTTGTCTGTTTGTATGTGTTGTGGACTTTTGCAGCGCGTTTGTCTGTTTGCATGTTTTGTGAACATTTGCAGCACGTTTGTCTGTTTGCATGTGTTGTGAACTTTTGCAGCGCATTTGTCTGTCTGTATGTGTTGTGGACTTTTGCAGCGCGTTTGTCTGTTTGCATGTGTTGTGAACATTTGCAGCGCATTTGTCTATCTGTATGTGTTGTGGACTTTTGCAGCGCGTTTGTCTGTTTGCATGTGTTGTGAACTTTTGCAGCGCATTTGTCTATCTGTATGTGTTGTGGACTTTTGCAGCGCGGTTGTCTGTTTGCATGTGTTGTGAACTTTTGCAGCGCATTTGTCTATCTGTATGTGTTGTGGACTTTTGCAGCGCGTTTGTCTGTTTGCATGTGTTGTGAACATTTGCAGCACGTTTGTCTGTTTGCATGTGTTGTGAACTTTTGCAGCGCATTTGTCTGTCTGTATGTGTTGTGGACTTTTGCAGCGCATTTGTCTATCTGTATGTGTTGTGGACTTTTGCAGCGCGTTTGTCTGTTTGCATGTTTTGTGAACATTTGCAGCACGTTTGTCTGTTTGCATGTGTTGTGAACTTTTGCAGCGCATTTGTCTGTCTGTATGTGTTGTGGACTTTTGCAGCGCGTTTGTCTGTTTGCATGTGTTGTGAACATTTGCAGCGCATTTGTCTATCTGTATGTGTTGTGGACTTTTGCAGCGCGTTTGTCTATCTGTATGTGTTGTGGACTTTTGCAGCGCATTTGTCTGTTTGTATGTGTTGTGGACTTTTGCAGCGCGGTTGTCTGTTTGCATGTGTTGTGAACATTTGCAGCGCATTTGTCTATCTGTATGTGTTGTGGACTTTTGCAGCGCGTTTGTCTATTTGCATGTGTTGTGAACATTTGCAGCGCATTTGTCTATTTGTATGTGTTGTGAACATTTGCAGCGCATTTGTCTATTTGTATGTGTTGTGGACTTTTGCAGCGCATTTGTCTGTTTGCATGTGTTGTGAACTTTGCAGCGCATTTGTCTATTTGTATGTGTTGTGGACTTTTGCAGCACGTTTGTCTGTTTGCATGTGTTGTGAACATTTGCAGCGCATTTGTCTGTCTGTATGTGTTGTGGACTTTTGCAGCGCGTTTGTCTGTTTGCATGTTTGTCTGTTTGCATGTGTTGTGAACTTTTGCAGCGCGTTTGTCTGTTTGCATGTGTTGTGAACTTTTGCAGCGCGTTTGTCTGTTTGTATGTGTTGTGGACTTTTGCAGCGCGTTTGTCTGTTTGCATGTGTTGTGAACTTTTGCAGCGCATTTGTCTATTTGCATGTGTTGTGGACTTTTGCAGCGCGTTTGTCTGTTTGCATGTGTTGTGGACTTTTGCAGCGCGTTTGTCTGTTTGCATGTGTTGTGAACTTTTGCAGCGCATTTGTCTGTTTGTATGTGTTGTGGACTTTTGCAGCGCGTTTGTCTGTTTGCATGTGTTGTGAACTTTTGCAGCGCGTTTGTCTGTTTGTATGTGTTGTGGACTTTTGCAGCGCGTTTGTCTTTTTGCATGTGTTGTGAACTTTTGCAGCGCGTTTGTCTGTTTCATGTTTGTTTGCATGTGTTGTGACTTTTGCAGCGCGTTTGTCTGTTTGCATGTGTTATGAACTTTTGCAGCGCATTTGTCTGTTTGTATGTGTTGTGGACTTTTGCAGCGCGTTTGTCTGTTTGCATGTGTTGTGAACATTTGCAGCGCATTTGTCTATTTGTATGTGTTGTGGACTTTTGCAGCGCGTTTGTCTGTTTGCATGTGTTGTGAACATTTGCAGCGCGTTTGTCTGTTTGCATGTGTTGTGGACTTTTGCAGCGCATTTGTCTATTTGCATGTGTTGTGGACTTTTGCAGCGCGTTTCTCTATTTGCATGTGTTGTGGACTTTTGCAGCACGTGTTGTCAAACTGATGAAGATGTTTTCTTTATTTGCTGGTGTTTTTTCTATTTGCATGTGTTTTCTTCATTTGCAGCGCGTTGAGCTCTCTCAGCCACCGTACAAAATACCCCACAGATCATTTATTATAGCTTGTCAAATTTGCCCCTATTTGGGTGTGAGCAAAAGCATGCCGTTTTCATCTGTGTCCCTTTAAATGCAAATGAGCTGCTGCTCATGGCCCACTTTCCAGAAGAGGGCGGAGCTTTAACAGCTCACGCTTCAGTTGCTCAACAACAACAAAGCAGGAGAATCTCACGCAGCCAAAATGACGTTTGTCAGTAATGGTGTTCAGCCTTACATTGTTCAAACCGGAGTCGACACTGATGGAGAGACTCAGGAAGAAGTTACAACTTTTAGAATGCAAATGGACGTTTCTGAACAGTTAGAGGATAAATTTATGTAGTTGCTCTGGAGTTGATTCAACTTATCGACTAGCATGTGCCGTCATGTTAATCTTTTGTGCAAATCCAGCGTTGAATTGACCCTCGTTTGTGAATCAGTCTGGCGCAAAATAATGGCATGGTAACAAGTGAAAAAGTGAAATCATACACCCCTTTAAAAAGCAACAGTATAAACACAATGAGGTCTGAGTCCCTATTTTTACTTAAGTGGACCACTTTCAGGGACAGGGACAGTGTGACTATAAGGAGAACCGTGTCCTTTATCACTTGGTTCACCTCTTGGTCCACTTCAAGGGGTCTGAGTTTGGTTCTTTTAAAGAGGACTCAAGTGTGAAATCACCCTAAATGTTATGAAATCTTATAACACTTTATAAGATATAACACTGTATTGTTCCTAAAAGACAAATGTTATATATTTATATAAATATTACAGTACAGCATAAGCAATAAATACTTTTTATATAGTTTGCTTAATTAACTAGAGCTAAATATTTTTTTTCTAGACCGAAGCGAAGAAAACCAACGTTGAACACATTGTAAATGAGATTTTGTCTTCTGAGAAAATGTAAGTCTGTTTTATCTAGTCAGATCTTCTTTAAAGGAATATTAAAATACTTAATATTAAGTTACTGTCTGGAAAAGAGTTTCATCAAATTCTCCTTTTGTTTTCCACGGAATAAAGAAAGTCTTCATGTTTGCATAAATTATCCCTCTTTTAATAAATGTATCATTTCTCTTAATTAAACCATTTCTCTTTTTTTATTTACAGATTTGTGCAAGTACTGAAGCTCCTTCATGTAGTAAGTGTTTACTATAACCTGTTGAACTGATTTAGGTGCAGTCACATTAGGTAGGAAACATTAGCTCTGCTTTTTCACCCATTTCATGAAATGTGAGTTTATCAGTCACATGGGTTCTTTTCTAAATCTGCTTTTTTTGCATCTAATCTAATCTAATTCTTACTTTATTATTGAAATCACACTTGCATTCTGTGTTGGGAGTCTGTTAGTTTCACTGCATCAGTGTTTTGATGGAATTTTTGAAATCAAATGGCAATTCAGTAGCTTCAATGTGGGATGTATGGCAGTGATGTTTAGTGGTAGCAAAGTTCTTATATAGGAATGTATATCAATGGTGTCATGAATTCACACACCATTGTGTGATGTAATACAAAATCTTGAAACAGAAGATGCTACCTTCTCATTCTCTGCATTGTTGGGCACTTTTCATGACATTGACTCTATACATTCTCCCAAGGTGAAAATCTTTTAGTGGATAAGTATTTCACCTGATGTTAACACTTTTGGGCACCTGTGGGGGAGTTGAGTAACACAACCCTTCAAACATCAGGGCTTTCAAGGATGTCATCCTCCAGGAATTAAAGGGATAGTTCACCTAAAAAAGTATCCCATGATTTACTCACCCTCAAGTCATCCTAGGTGTATATGACTTTCTTCTGTCACAGTCGGAGATATATTTAAAAATATCCTTGATCTTCCAAGCTTTATAATGGTAGTGAAGGGAGGGCCAGATTTTGTAGGCCCAAAAAAATCATCCATCCATCATAAAAGTAATCCATATGAATCCATATGAGCCAGAATATTTTTAAATAAATCTCCATCTAAAAGAAAATAGTCATATACATCATATACATCATTTATTTGGGTGAACTAACCCTTCAAACAGAATAGCTGTGGACATTTTATTTAAAGGTGCCGAAGAACATGTTTTTAAAAGATGTAATATAAGTCTAAGGTGTCCCCTGAATGTGTTGGTAAGGTTTCAGCTAAAAATACCCCATAGTTTTTTTTTAATTAATTTTTTTAAATGCCTATTTTGGGGCATCATTATAAATGCGCCGATTCAGGGTGTGCGGCCCCTTTAAATCTCATGCTGCACGCCCCAAGAGCTTGCGCTTGCCTTAAACACACAGCTAATATAACCCTTAAAATGGATCTTTACAAAATGTTCGTCATGCAGCGTGTCTAATAGCATAAGTACAGTTTTTATTTGGATGTTTATATTTGATTCTGAATGAGTTTGATAGTGCTCCGTGGCTAAAGCTAACATTACACACTGTTGGAGAGATTTATAAAGAATGAAGTTGTGTTTATGAATTATACAGACTGCAAGTGTTTAATAATGAAAAATAGCGACGGCTCTCTTGTCTCAGTGAATACAGTAAGAAACAATGGTAACTTTAACCACATTTAACAGTACATTAGCAACATGCTAACAAAACATTTAGAAAGACAGTTTACAAATATCACTAAAAATATCATGATATCATGGATCATGTCAGTGATTATTGCTCCATCTGCCATTTTTCGCTGTTGTCCTTGCTTGCTTACCTAGTCTGATGATTCAGCTGTGCACAGGTCCAGACGTTAATACTGGCTGCCCTTGTCTAATGCTTTGAACGTGAGTTGGCATATGCAAATATTGGGGGCGTACATATTAATGATCCCGACTGTTACGTAACAGTCGGTGTTATGTTGAGATTCGCCTGTTCTTCGGAGGTCTTTTAAACAAATTAGATTTATATAAGAAGGAGGAAACAATGGTGTTTGAAACTCACTGTATGTAATTTCCTTGTACTGAACTCTTGTTATGCAACTATGCCAAGGTAAATTAAATTTTTGAATCTAGGGCACCTTTAATTAGATGTGGAAAAAGTCATGAACTATTAATAGTTTATGGCTTTAGTTTTTCAGGGTTATTTTCCACTCCAAAGTCTGTGTACTGAGTAAATAAATCAAGTTTAGGCATTGTTTCCATAAACAAAGAGCTCACCCTCATGTCGTTCTGAACCTGTATGAATTTGATTAATTCTTCTGGTGTGGAACACAAAAGGGCAATTTGTGAAGAATATTCTGGCTGTATATATACATTAAAACTAATGGAAACTGGGTCTGCCAAGCTCCAAAATGAACAAAAGCACCATGAAAGTATCATAAAACTAGTCCATATGATTTTTTTTTTAGGACTTTCAGCAAAAAACTGTTTACATTTTGTTTTGAGTCTTTTGAACAACTATCATGGTGTTTTTACGGTGACTTTGTCCATTATCAGTGCTTCTGTTGTTACTGATGGTAAAATGTCATTATAGTGACTCCTTAAATAATGATTTACTTTTCTATAGTTTAATCTCACTTCCCTAATCCTCGCAGGATTTTCGTGAAGCGGTACTGAAGGCCTCCTGTCAGGCGGGAAAAGCCGTAATCGATGAGCGAGTCGTGAACCAGATCTTGTGTTCTTTGCCTCAGCTGTACGAGCTAAATTGCGACCTGTTGAAAGAGCTGGAAGAACGGGTTGCTCACTGGTAATGCAACTGCACCAACATCAGCAAACACTAGAAAGCAACAATCCTGCATGCCTTCTTATTTATATTTAAAGGGTTAGTTCACCTAAAAATGAAAATTATCCCATGATTTACTCACCCTCGAGCCATCCTAGGTGTATATGATTATCTTCTTGCAGTCAAACACAACGAGATTTATATTAAAAAATATTCTGGCTCTTCCAAGCTTTATAACGGGAGTGAATAGTAACTGATATTTTGAAGCCCAAAAAAGCACATCCATCCATCATAAAAGTAATCCATACGATTCCAGGGGGTTAATAAAGGCCTTTTAAAGTGAAGCGATGCGTTTTTGTCTGAAAAATAGCCAGTGATTCTAGTTTAAAAAGTTATAAAAATTGGATATTTTTCTTACAAAAACGTATCGCTTCGCTTCAGAAGGTCTTTATTAACCCCCTGGTGCCGTATGGATTACTTTTATGATGGATGGATGTGCTTTTTTGGCTTCAAAATCTCGGTTACTATTCACTCCCCTTGTAAAGCTTGGAAGAGCCAGAATATTTTTTAATATAACTCTGATTGTGTTTGACTGAAAGAAGAAAGTCATAGGTGTACTTTTCATTTTTGGGTGAAATATCCCTTTAAACAATGAGAAGTCAGACTTACTGTAGCTACAGTGAATTGGTAGGTCTGCCGTGATTTCATAGAAAATGTCACTGTAGAAACTGTAGAAAACCACATCATGTTTGTTATAAATGGGTCAATGACATATAACAGTGGCATATAAAAAGAAAAAAATGTGTAAAACAAATGCGTCAAGTTCTTAGAAATGGGGAGGATTTTGGACCACTTCTCCTTAGAATCGTCATAACCTTCCCCACGTTACAAGGTTATGACGATTACAGTGCTCAGCACAGAACGTGTTTTCAAGTCTTTGTATTTATGAATTTCATTTTAATGTACTTTAAATAAATTAATAGAAGAGATAGAAAAATGAGACCACATTTGGAAAAACATGAGTAAACATGAATAAATGATTTTTATGTGAACTAGTCTATTTATAGAAGTTTCCTTGTTCAAACAGGAACAAGCATTGCGGTGTAGCGGATATATTTGTGAAGAAAGGACCTTATCTTAAAATGTACTCCACTTATATTTGTGAGTTCGACAAGAATGTGGCACTTCTTGAAGAGCATTGCCGGAAAAACCCAGCATTTGCCAAAGCCGTCAGAGAGTTTGAGGTAATAGAACCACTCCGACCTGTTTTTTCAGTTTAATTCATATCATAATACTCTTGTTGACAGCTTTTGTAGTGATGTGGTCTCTTGGGTGTTTTTTTTTTTTTTTTTTTTTTTTTTTTACATTCTTAAAATCTACTGACAAAAATTCCCCTCAGGCCATCATCTGTTTTTCTTTCTCAATGATACAGAGCAATCCATGCTGTGCCAACCTCGCAGTGAAACATTACATGCTTAAACCTATCCAGAGGATTCCACAATATCAACTTCTCCTAACTGGTGAGTTTTACACTTTAAAAAGATTTGAAAGAAATAGGAGTGCTTTCCCATACAAAAATCACTGCCACAATACTAGTGTCACAGTCTCCGTCTGTCCTGGACTCCATCTCCCATCATCCTCCCTGGCCCTCACCTGCACTCACTCCATCATCAGCTGATCACACACACCTTTTCCCTGTCTGCACCTCATCACACAGGACTTTTAAGCACACCACTCACCTCCCTCAGTTGTCCAGTCACTGTTGTTGTTGGATGTGTTACCTGCCTTTTTGATTTATCATTAAACCTTTGAGTGTTATTTGGAAACCTGGTCTCCTGCCTTCTTCCTCCTGTGGTCACATACCATGAAAACTAAGGTGTTGCTATGCAGTTGCTTAGGGGTTGTGACTGTGGCAGTGCTGTTGCTAGGATATTGTGGGTGGTTTCCAGGGTGTTGCTATGTGGTTGCTAAGGTGTACTGAGTGGTTTTTAGCACATTGTGGGGTTTTGGGTGGTTGTTTGGGTGGTTTGTATGTGGTGTCCCAAGAGGTTTTAGCTGATTGCAATTGCTAGAGTATTCTGGGGTTGTTGCCAGGGTGTTGCTATGTGGTTGCTAAGGTGTACTGAGTGGTTTTTAGCACATTGTGGGGTTTTGGGTGGTTGCCAGGGTGTTTGTATGTGGTGTCCCAAGAGGTTTTAGCTCATTGCAATTGCTAGAGTATTCTGGGGTTGTTGCCAGGGTGTTGCTATGCAGTTGCTAAGGTGTACTGAGTGGTTTTTAGCACATTGTGGTGTGATTGCTAGGGTGTTGGGTGGTTGTCATGATGTATCTAAGGCAGTGGTCTCAAACTGCCGGCCCGCGGGCCATTTACGGCCCGCCCTCCCCCTCTACCCGGCCCGCAACTGATCTCAAAAATAAAACATAATCCGGCCCGCTAAATTATTATTATTATTATTCACTAGTTGCTACCGGTCTGATATGCAAAGAAAAAGTCGCCGTTCTAAGGCATTCACATATCGCGTCACATAAGCGGCCGCGCCGCATTCTCCTTTTCAATGCGCTTTTGCTCCAGTGGCGTCTGTCGTTGCTATGCAACCATGAGCCGCGCTCTCAACCGCGTCGCTTCTATTATGAGCGCGCTTGCCTAAATTACAGTAAAAGCACTCGACTTTAAATCACGAGCGTCGATTTAAACCACCGAAACGCGTCCGATGCAACTATTAAACGTTACCGATGCTCAAACGGCATCTTGGACAATTGTGTCTCAGCTGTGTAAATGTTAAAAACTAATAATGTATGTAACAATGAGAGATTTTTATTTTTTGGCAAAATAAAGTATATATATAAAGCTCCAGTTTTTTGTTTATTTCTGACCCCTCCACGCCACAAGTGTTGCTGGTTTTGTTCCTAAATTACTAATTTTTTTATTCCATGCACCTTGTTGGATGTGAGAAGTTGCACCAGACTATTGCAATTAATAGTATTATATTAGTAGTATTATATTAGTATATTAGTAGTATTATAAGTAGTATTATATAAGTAATAGTATTATATAATTATATTACACTCTGTAACAATGAGAGAGACACTGCTGTTTACATTTAGTATGGTAAATAAAATATTGGTATAGGTATAAAAAATTTTAGTAGGCCTAATGAAATTTGAAGTAAATGAGAAATAATGCAAAGGAAAGTAAATTTTCTTTCTAAATTGAATGTTAATATGGCCCTCCTATGAGGTGTCAATCACAGAAATGGCCCCCCGCCAATTTGAGTTTGAGACCCCTGATCTAAGGTGATATGAGTGTTCAAGCACATTGCCGTTACTAGGGTTTGGGGTGGTTGCCACAGTCTTTTTATGCGGTGTTCCAAAGGGTTTCAGCTCAGTCCAGTTGTTAGAGTATTGTAAGTTGTTGCCAGGTTGTTGCTATGCTGTTGCTGTGGTTTTTGGAACATTGTAATGTGGTTACTAGGGTGATGGGTGGTTGTCATGCTTTATCCAAGGTGATATGAGTGTTTAAGCACATTGCAGTGCAGTTATTAGGGTTTTGGGTGGTTGCCACAGTGTTTTATGTGGTGTTCCAAGAGGTTTAAGCTCATTGCAGTTGCTAGAGTATTGTAGGTGGTTGCCAGGGTGTTGCTATGCAGTTGCTAAGGTGTAATGAGCACATTGTGGTGTGGTTGCTTGGGTGTTGGTTTTCATGCTGTATCTAAGGTGAAATGAGTGTTTAAGCACATTGCAGTGCAGTTTTGGGTGGTTGCCAGGGTGTTTTTATGTGGTGTGGTGTTCCAAGAGGGTTTAGCTCATTGCTATGCAGTTTTTAAAGTGTTCTGAGTGTGTGTGTGTGTGTGTGTGTGTGTGTGTGTGTGTGTGTGTGTGTGTGTGTGTGTGTGTGTGTGTGTGTGTGTGTAGCACATTGAAGTGCAGTTGCCAGGGTGTTGTTTATCAGAAATATACAATGCAACTAGTGTAGCCTGTAGATTCCCACAACAAATAACTTTTATTAATTGGTTCTTTTAATGAATACTTGAGGTACGAGTTTGAGTCTGAAACATTGCCCTGAATATTTTATATTATTAGCAGAGAGAGAATTTCTTTCATATGCAAGCAAAATGGATAACTGAAATATATACCAAAATGAATCAGAATTCACTCAAATCGAATTGAATATAAAATATAGCGCTTTTTACAATGCAGATTGTGTCAAAGCAGCTTTACATTGATAGCTGGTACATAATTTGGCTGCACAGCAGCTCTTAAATAATAGTGTCAATGCAGGCAGATCAGAAGCACTGTTGAATAAATGTCAAGAATACTATTGAATATCAAATGTCAAGTGTCCCCAACTAAGCAAGCCAAAGGCGACAGCGGCAAGATTTCCTAGATTTTCACAGATTTCCTAATGCTTGACTTAGCAAACATCACAAACAGTGACACACACACTTTCAGATGACCAGTTGTAAGATATCTATATACAAGGACATATTTTGAGAACAATTTTGTATATGTCAAATATGTTGGTGCTAATGCTTTTATTTTACCACGGCAAACACATAATCAGATTAACAAAGCATAAATCTGATTTGTGTGCCATAGGCCACATGTTCCTGCATGTTTTTTGCTGTGTAATCTGTACAGGCTTAATGGTACAAAAATTTGAAAAATGTATTTATTAATGCTAATGCATTAGTGTGATTACATAAGTTTTTTTTTTCCTTTTTTTTAAACTAAGGATTATTGTAGATTATTAAAATTACATTACAGTCGACTTCTATTAAATGGTTTGAAACTAAAGGCAGCATCATGGATAACAATCAGCATTTGCAATACATGACAATGTTTGTGGAGTAAAAGTTTGGATCAGATGCAAGCAGGATAATGACCACTGAGCTTAGAATGGAAATGGGCGCTAGTGACATGGCTACATGGCAACTTCTAATTGTTTATTATTGTTAAAAAAAAAGTATAAACTTGTATGCATTTCAAATATTTTTAAATTTCTTTCATTTATATTTAAATATTTATTTTTTCCTCAGATTATTTGAACAATTTAGATGATGAATCCCCAGACTACAGAGATGCAGAAGGTGAAAATAAATGCTATTGAAATCTTCCATTATTAGTAGGGGTGTAACAGTACACAAACATGATGGTTCGGTACAAACCTCGGTATTGAAGTCACGGTTCGGTACGGGTTCGGTACAGCAGGTGGAGAAAACTATTTATAAAATTGCTTCTTGTTTCTTCTTTTTTTATTAAGTGGTTTACTGAACAAATTGTCTCTCTTTTAAAAAAAATTCAATTATTTAACATTTTCTTAAAGATAAAAAAAATATCTCAACTAATGCTGTAAACTATATAAAGGGAGCACTTTCTTACACATTACTATACAATTAAAGGTTACAATTAACAACAGAGACCAACTATATTGAATATACAGTGGGGAAAATAATTATTTGATCCCCTGCTGATTTTGTAAGTTTGCCCACTTACAAAGAAACAAGGAGTCTATAATTTTTATGGTAGATTTATTTTAATGGATAGAGATCAACCAAAAAATCCACAATAATCACATTATATAAAGGTTATAAATTAATTAGCATTTGATCAAGTGAAATAAGTATTTGATTCCCTACCAACCAGCAAGAATTCTGCCTCCTACAGATTGTTTATGTGTCCATGTCGAACACAGATTAGTCCCATCACTTTAAGAAAGTACTCTTAATGTCAGCTCGTTATGTGTATAAAAGACACCTGTCCAAAGAATCTGCATCTTCCATTCAAACCTCTCCACCACCATGAGCAAGATCAAAGAGCTGTCAAAGGATGCCAGGGTCAAGACTGTAGATCTGCACAAAGCTGGAATGGGCTACAAGACCATCAGCAAGAAGCTTTGTGAGAAGGAGACAACTGTTGGTGTGATTATTCGGAAATGGAAGAAATATAACAATAACCATCAATCGCTCTCGGTTTGGAGCTCCAAGCAAGATCTCGCCTCATGGGGTAAAGATGATGATGAGAAAGGTGAGGGATCAGCCCAGAACTACACAGGCGGAGCTTGTAAATGATCTCAAGGCAGTTGGGACCACATTCACCAAAAAAACCATTGGTAACACACTAGGCCGCAATGGATTGAAATCCTGCAGTGCCCGCAAGGTTCCCCTGCTCAAAAAAGCACATGTACAGGCCCGTCTGAAGTTTGCCAATGAACATCTAAATGATTCAGACAAGGCTTGGGAGAAAGTGCTGTGGTCAGATGAGACCAAAATTGAGCTCTTTGGCATCAACTCAACTCCCTGTGTTTGAAGGGAGAGAAATGCTGACTATGACCCCAAGAAACCATCTCTGCAGTCAATCATGGAGGTGGAAACATAAGCTTTGGGGCTGTTTCTCTGCTAAGGGTACAGGACGACTTCACCACATTGAGGGGCCGATGAACGTGGCCATGTACCGTAAAATCTTGGATGAGAACCTCCTTCCTTCAGTTAGAACACTGAAGATGGGTCGTGGATGGGTCTTCCAGCATAATAATGACCCAAAACATTCCACCAAGGCAACAAATGAGTGGCTCAAGAAGAAGCACATTAAGGTCATGGAGTGGCCTAGCCAGTCTCCAGACCTTAATCCTATAGAAAATCTGTGGAGGGAGCTGAAACTTTGAGTTGCCAAGCAACAGCCAAGAAACCTTAAGGATTTAGAGAGGATCTGCAAAGAGGAGTGGACCAAAGTCACTCCTGAGATGTGTGCAAATCTGGTGACCAATTATAAGAAACGTCTTACCTCTGTGATTGCCAACAAGGGTTTGTCCACCAAGTACTAAGTCATGTTTTGCTTGGGGATCAAATACTTTTTTCACTCACTGAAATGCAAATCAATTTATAACCTTTATATAATGTGTTTTTTCTGTTTTTTTTGTTTGATATTCTGTCTCTATCCATTAAAATAAACCTACCATAAAAATTATAGACCCCTCATTTCTTTATAAGTGGGCAAACTAACAAAATAAGCAGGGGATCAAATAATTTCCCCCAATGTATAAGCTAATATAGTGCATATATTATCTAGAGTTCATTTCTCTAGTGAATTAACATGCTGTGGACACTAAATGACTTGCCTGAGGTAAATGTGATGCTACGTGAGATATTATTCTCAAGCTGTTTTATTGATGTCTTTCTGCAGTTGAAACACTGATTGTGAGATTACATGTAAACATATCTATGCATAGATTTTTCCTGTTGTTAGCAAACAGCGTTGCATTACCGTGTGCGCCCCCTTCTGGATTGGAGTGTGGATCGCCTGTGAACTGTATTTGTCGTCTGACTGTATGTACCGAACTGTGACGCCCGTACTGTGACCGCTTGGAATAAAAACATGTACCGTTACACCCCTAATTATGAGGCACACCTTTAAATCATCTAAATACATGCAGTACAACAAAAACTTGATCTGAATCTTCTATATTATGAAAAAATTACATCTTTATACATCTTTACAGCTGCCCTAGTGATAGTAAAGGAGGTGGCTAATCATGCAAATGAATTCGTAAGACAAGAGGTAATTCAGAATCAATGTTTTACTTTCTAAAAGAACTAACTTTTTTTGGTAAGTCTTGAGAAATGTAACGTTTTGTTTTCAAACAGGATAACTCCCAAAAGCTCTATGAGGTTCAGTGCCGCTTAATTGGGAATCACGTGCTTGTCCAGCCAGGAAGGGTAGGTTAGCAATAACAGTTCACTCTCGTTGAACTATTAACAACAGTAAATGCTTTTGTAATATATCAATGTTTGTATGTTTCTTTAGGTTTTGTTAAAGGAAGGGATCTTGATGAAGCTCTCCAGGAAAGGGATGCAGCCTCGAATGTTCTTCTTAGTAAGTGACAGTTGTCGCACTTCTCATTCGATTTTATTAAAAATTACTCTTAGGGTATGATAGTATTAGTGAATATAGAATATATCCACCTTATTTTTCAGGTAAGAGATGGTGTAGCCATTTGTAAATTTAAGGTGTCTGGCTTCCGGTGTCATTCCCTTCCAGTTATTTTTAGCTGTACAAAACAGCTAGTTATGCTGCTTGATATTAAAAACTGGTATTTCTTACCATATTATTTTAATGTATTGTCTTAATTATAAACACGCTAGATTGTATCGCAAACACTTTGATATTCTTTTTGTTATTTTCCCATAGTGGCTAATAAATCAGAAGTCTCGCACATTCACAGAAAACACCTTACTTCCCCGTTGAAAAATAAGGTGCATAGAATACAGAAAAGAAAACCGAATCAAAAGCAGAACTTGTGTTTTTTCTATGTTGATTTTATGTGAACTTTTGCACAGGTACTTTTATTTATATATATATATATATATATATATATATATATATATATATATATATATATATATATATATATATATATATATATAAATAACCCTCAAATATCTTTGTTAGTTTTTCTTGCTCTATAAAAACATATTTCTTTTTTATTTGAACAGTTAAGCGATAGTCTTCTTTGTACCACGCCAGTAGCAGCGGGCAATTTCAAACTGAACCACATGCTGTCATTGGCTGAGATGAAGGTAAGATGCTTATTCTGAATTTACCATAGTAAAATGAAACAGTTATTTATTAGGTAACGCTTTATTTTAAGGTGACGTAGTTACTGAAGTTTCATGCACTTACTATAACCAGGGGTGCACATAAGTGTTACGCAGGTATGCATGCGCAGTAAAAATAAACGATGCGCACCAGAAAACATGGAGGGAAGCGCTTTTGAGTACCAACATTTTTGAGGACCGGTTCACAGGGGCACATATACTTACTTCAGTAGGATTTTTCTCCATCTCTGGTAAGATAGCAATCATGATGATAAGTGTGTTCTTTAATTATTAGGTGTGCAACGGATCGCAGTTAATCCGTGATCCGTACGGTTCGGCACGTATTTGATTCACGGATTAACTGCTAAATTTAGTTTATCATTTGGACGTGTTTTGCCTCGCCAATTAACACATTCAAATGATTTTAAAAGCGGAAGAAGAGCGCACAGCCTCACACCCCTGAAACGTGCACACGCAGAGAAAGAGAGACAGTCAGACAGCACTCGAACACCGAATTAAATCCCTTTTCGCGTTTACTTGCGCTTGAACGGACACATACACACAAAATTATGTCAAAATACCTGTCTCAGCAAGTATTCTCTCGGTTATGTCATAAGTGAACAGTTGAGAAAGAATCCCGATGTGTGTTAGTTATTCGGTCAGTGCTTTCCTTTTTAAAGTGACAGCAGCCTAATATTCTTGCTGTTGTCTGTGTCATTAAAGCAGAACTAAGTAACTTTTTTTACCTTCATAAATAGTTTTCTAAGTCCTTACGATGGTTAATTGACTTGTAGTGGTGTGTTTGAGGCGTGCACTAACCCCCTCTGGCACGTCTATGCCAAAAAACAGCACTTGCAAGGACCCGACACAATCTCACCTCATGTTCACGACAATTTCGAAAATTACCCACCTCCATCGAGATTTCTTGTACTGTATTTGCAAAACTACTGCGCTGGTGAGCGTTGTAGTCGTTGTAGTCCAGAGCTGCGCTTGGAGTATTTATGACAGTGTGATTCACTGAAGGAACCTGTAGGGGGAGCTTCACAAATCTTACTGAGTTTTGCTTTAATGTTAGTAAAATCATCTACATGTTCGAGAGAAAAGAAGATAGTGAGGAGAGCAGTCAGGAGGAAAGTGATGAGGACAGTTTTTAGGATAAGTGTGTCGCGTAAAGTGCGAGTACCAAGCAACATCTCCAGGTGCTCTCTTGAGAACCAGATCAAAAAAGTTATGTGCACCCCTAGTAATAACAATAATTGGTGCATAATTACAGTCAGTTAAACCTAAACCTAACCTTAACCCTAACCCTATAGTAAGTACATGTAGTTAATTAATATTACTCAGTACTTATGTGTGTTATTACACTGTAACAACATCACCTTAAAATAAAGTGTAACCATTTATTATTTTTATTTTAAATTAATTAAATAATTTTCATCAGTAATTTTAGTAAGAAGTGCAATATTTATATAAATTTCAGAATTGTCTTTTTTTTTCTGTTATTGTCTGTATTTTCCTCAGGTTAGTAAACCTAGTCAAGAAGGGTATCAAAATGAGCTGAACATTGAGAGCGTTCAACGATCTTTCATTTTAACTGCCAGGTGAGAATCTTTAAAAAGTTTTAAATCATTTTTTGTCTTATTCATTTACTCTTAAAGGGATAAAGCAAGAAGGTTATACAAGTTTGGTATGACAAAAGAGTGAATAAATTATGATAGAATTTCTTTTTTTTTTTTTTTTGGTCAAGTGTTCCCAACAATATGTGAATGCTTACCCTTATTTATTTCACGCCCCATAACAAATCCATACAATTGAATGTGTATGTTTCTGATTTACAAACTCTCATGGTTTTATCTGCAAAGCTCTGCTGCATGTCGAGATGAGTGGCTACAGGCTATTTCTACTGCAATCGATGATTATACAAAGAAAGAGACCACATTTAGAAACCCTGAGATGGTAAACCGACTGATTGAAATGATCTGTACCTGAGTTTAAATCATAAACTTTATAATAATTCTTGATGTGCACAATTTTGCTGTTAACTAAATCAATGAAATTTTCCAGACAAGCCAAGACGTTGTAGACACTGGGGACCAGCTGGGAAACAAAGCCCCAATATGGATCCCAGACTCGAGAGCCACTATGTGTATGATCTGCACCTGTGAGTTCACCCTCACCTATAGACGCCATCATTGCAGAGCCTGTGGGAAGGTGAGAAGATCTTTCTCCCTTTAGTTAACGAAGAACCAATTTGATATTAAATTCCATTCTTGGTTGTCCGATCATAAGCAGCAAAACCAGTGTGGCAATGCATGACCACTGTGTGATCCATAGGGCTGGGCAAAAAAAAAAAAATCGATGTTTACATTTTTTTTTTTAAATGTGGTCAATTCAATATTGATTCTCAAAAGCCAGGAATCAATCTTTATTTCCGCAAATATTTGAAAAATGAAATTTCTGTCATTAATTACTCACCCTCATGTCGTCCCAAACCCTTAAGACCTTAGTTTGTCTTCGGAACACAAATTCAGATATTTTGATATGGATATTTTTCTAACAAAAAAAGGCATCGCTTCACTTCAGAAGGCCTTTATTAACCCCTAAAGCCGTATGGATTACTTTTATGATGGATGGATGTGCTTTTTTTCGGCTTCAAAATATCTGTTACTATTCACTCCCATTATAAAGCTTGGAAGAGCCAGAATATTTTTTAATAAAACTCAGATTGTGTTTGACTGAAATAAGATGGCTTGAGGGTGAGTAAATTATGGGATAATTTTCAATTTTGGGTGATGTAACCCTTTAAATATATTTGAAAAAATATTTAAAGATTGCAAGGAAAATGTTATTTTTACTTGTGTAAAGTTTTCTTTCAATCTTTCTTTTGCATAGTAATTGTTCACTGGTGTTTATGTTCGCATGCATTCTTTTCGCTTGGCATGTAGGTTGTTTGTCAGGCCTGTTCAACCAATGAACATCCACTGAAATATCTGAAGAATCACCTTGCACGAGTTTGCGATCTCTGCTTCTCCATTTTGCAGCAGAACAGTTCAGGTTCATCATGCATTGCAAACACAATCACACAGAAACTCTGTCAGCTTTAAGCCAATGTATTTGTATTGATTTGTATTAAATAAGAGCATGTGTGACTCTTTACTAATATTAGGTGACCAAGCATCCAGTAATATGCCTCTTTCGCCTACTAGCAAGTCCCCTGGTTCCTTTCCATTCAGAAAGCAGAAGAAAATACCAGCAGCCCTAAAAGAGGTGATGATCCAAAGAACTGTGACTGTGTTTCATTTGCCAATCAAAGCTGACTTAATCTGACCCAATATGATAAAGACAGTTTCCAGTTCACAGTGTGTTGAGGTTTGTCTCACTCAAGCCATTCATAATTGTCTCGCGCCACCTTTAGCACCTTAAAGACATGTAATATGTGATGTGTGATATGTAAATCTATAATTTTGTGAAAATAATGCTAGTATGTGTTTTATCAACCATGCTTGAGCGATTGAAGTCAAACGTGTACTATCTGTTTACAAGCATTTTTTTGCTGGTGAAAATATGCACTCTGACCAATGTATAATTAATTTTTTGTGGTTACTGAAGCATCTGAAAACCCTGTTCAAATGAAGGTGGTTTCTTCAAAGGTAGGCAGAAAAAAAAAATCTCAAAAAATTTGGATGAGAAATAGGCCCAATTTCATAGACAGGGCTTAGATTAAGCCAGGATTAGGCCTTAGGTCAATTAGGACATTTAAGTAGCTTTTATAAATGTGCCTCAGAAAAAAAAAATCATAACTGGTGTGCATCTTGAGACAAAACAATGACACTGACAATCTTTCAGTTAAAACAGCTCAAACATGCATTGTAGTCTGGAACTAGGCTGTAAAACCCCAGGATAAAGTAATGTAACATTGATAATGATGTTTCTTGAGCACTAAATCAGCATAGTAGATTTAATTCTGAACAATAGTGTACATGTCAGTAAATTTAATCTATTCATTAATTTAGGTTTCAGCTAACACAGATGGGTCCTCGATGAGTGGCTACTTGGAAAGGACGAAGGCCAACAGGAAACAGTGGAAACGGTTCTGGTTTGTCATCATGAACAAAGTTCTGTACACTTACGCTGCCAGTGAGGTATGAAAAACTCAGCATAATTGTGTACAGCCCCTCTGAACATAAATATACAGTGGGTACGGAAAGTATTCAGACCCCTTCAATTTTTCACTCTTTGTTATATTGCAGCCATTTGCTAAAAAAAGTTCATTTTTTTCCTCATTAATGTACACACAGCACCCCATATTGACAGAAAAACACAGAATTGTTGACATTTTTGCAGATTTATTAAAAAAGAAAAACTGAAATATCACATGGTCCTAAGTATTCAGACCCTTTGCTCAGTATTTAGTAGAAGCACCCTTTTGACCCATGAGTCTTTTTTGGGAAAGATGCAACAAGTTTTTCACACCTGGATTTGGGGATCCTCTGCCATTCCTCCTTGCAGATCCTCTCCAGTTCTGTCAGGTTGGATGGTAAACGTTGGTGGACAGCCATTTTTAGGTCTCTCCAGAGATGCTCAATTGGGTTTAAGTCAGGGCTCTGGCTGGGCCATTCAAGAATAGTCACGGAGTTGTTGTGAAGCCACTCCTTCGTTATTTTAGCTGTGTGCTTAGGGTCGTTGTCTTGTTGGAAGGTAAACCTTCGGCCCAGTCTGAGGTCCTGAGCACTCTGGAGAAGGTTTTCATCCAGGATATCCCTGTACTTGGCCGCATTCATCTTTCCCTCGATTGCAACCAGTCGTCCTGTCCCTGCAGCTGAAAAACACCCCCACAGCATGATGCTGCCACCACCATACTTCACTGTTGGGACTGTATTGGACAGGTGATGAGCAGTGCCTGGTTTTCTCCACACATATACCGCTTAGAATTAAGGCCAAAAAGTTCTATCTTGGTCTCATCAAACCAGAGAATCTTATTTCTCACCATCTTGGAGTCCTTCAGGTGTTTTTTAGCAGACTCCATGCAGGCTTTCATGTGTCTTGCACTGAGGAGAGGCTTCCGTCGGGCCACTCTGCCATAAAGCCCCGACTGGTGGAGGGCTGCAGTGATGGTTGACTTTCTACAACTTTCTCCCATCTCCCGACTGCATCTCTGGAGCTCAGCCACAGTGATCTTTGGGTTCTTCTTTACCTCTCTCACCAAGGATCTTCTCCGATAGCTCAGTTTGGCCTGGACGGCCAGCTCTAGGAAGGGTTCTGGTTGTCCCAAACGTCTTCCATTTAAGGATTATGGAGGCCACTGTGCTCTTAAGAACCTTAAGTGCAGCAGAATTTTTTTGTAACCTTGTCCAGATCTGTGCCTTGCCACAAGTCTGTCTCTGAGCTCTTCAGGCAGTTCCTTTGACCTCATGAGTCTCATTTGCTCTGACATGCACTGTGAGCTGTAAGGTCTTATATAGACAGGTGTGTGGCTTTCCTAATCAAGTCCAATCAGTATAATCAAACACAGCTGGACTCAAATGAAGGTGTAGATAGGGCTGTCGCAATAACCGCAATTTCGTAATACCGCGCTTTTGACGAGCCAACCGCAGAACACTGCAAAAACCGCAGCAACCGCGATATTTGCATGTTTTCTATTTTTTGAAAGGCTATGTCCTTCTCGTTTTACACTTCATACACGTGAACTAAATATTAAATAAGGTAATAATGATAGCATAATGTGTACCATGGTGATTTGTACAGAGGCTCCGTAGATTTGCACTAAACAAGCCTAAACAGACAGTGAATGTGAGAGAGATCGACTGAGCGTGTGCGATTACCTGCGTCTGTCCTTCAGGCCGAGACATATATTCGTGAAAAAGAGTTGTCGTGTCCAAGGATAGCGAAATCTCTGCCTTAGCATCGAAGCATTACTGGTCAGCTGAGCCTTATAAAGTGACGCTCAACGTTAAAATGATTTCAACAGCTTGTTTCATTTCATCTCTCTTTGAATGAATCTGCGTTTTTGAACGTGCAGTTGAATGAACGGTTTAAAGACTCAAAGACAGTCCCTTGCCGCCACCTTGTGTCACAACAATGTAACTGCACTGACTGCCGTCTAGAACGCGCAGAGATGAGTAACGTTAGTTCTGCTTATACTCGTGAAATATCAGCAGAAAGTCTTGTTTTGTCAGATTCGAGGATCGAAACTAACTATTATACATACAACAATAGCTCTACCATCTTATTGTCAGGTTTATGTTTTGTTTTGTAGACCCTTATTTTGACATTCTCTTTACTTCAATGCTCTATTTAGTTTCATTATTGAATATGACCTCTCTCTCTCTCTCTCTCTCTCTCTCTCTCTCTCTATATATATATATATGTATATATGGCGGTAATACCGCATATCGCGCTATTGAGCCACTCAAAAATACCGCAAGGGAAATTCCTTAACCGCGACAGCCCTAGGTATAGAACCATCTCAAGGATGATCAGAAGAAATGGACAGCACCTGAGTTAAATATATGAGTGTCACAGCAAAGGGTCTGAATACTTAGGACCATGTGATATTTCAGTTTTTCTTTTTTAATAAATCTGCAAAAATGTCAACAATTCTGTGTTTTTCTGTCAATATGGGGTGCTGTGTGTACATTAATGAGGAAAAAAAAAAAGAACTTAAATGATTTTAGCAAATGGCTGCAATATAACAAAGAGTAAAAAATTTAAGGGGGTCAAAAAGTGCTCACTGGTTCTTGAGGAAGCTCAAACGTGCTGCAGCTTCCTTTTGTTTACCACAACTGATGTGCAAGTTGATGAATGTTTGTGTATAAAAGCCTAAATTAAATTTGTTCATTATATAAAGCGATCATTTCTCAACCGCTCAATTCAAAGGTGAGAAAATAATGGAGTCATTTTAATTTTTTGTAGACTTTGAGGTTGGACTGAATGCCACTCCTATTTCTTGTGCTTCTGGTGTTTAGGAATGATAGTATCTTTCCATTGTCTCTGTGACCTGAGAAGTTTCAGAGCACAAAAATAGTCATTGATGTGTAAATCTGGCCAATCATGTGTTAGTGTATGGTTTCTGTCATCAAACATCCAGAAAATGAGTTAGTTTCAATAGTCTTTTTGATATTTACATACATACATACACACACATATATATATATATATATATATATATATATATATATATATATATATATATATATATATATATAATAAAAAAAGATTAAGGAAAATTGGGTATTTCCTTCTAACTTTTTTGTGCAGTACAGCAAATCTGCCAAACTGTGTTTTTTTTCTCTTTTACATATTGTGAAGTGAATGTTTGCTAGTTATTCAGTGCTTTTCCTTAATTTATCTATTAATGTTTCTGTGTGATATAGTAAAAATCGTGTTATGTTTATTTAATTTTGCTTTATTTTATACACTATTACAAATATATTAAGTTCAAAATCTATATTTATTTTGCATTTGTACATTATTTTATTTGTTTTATCTAGGATGTAGCAGCTTTGGAAAGTCAACCCCTTCTCGGATTCTCTCTCCGAACCGAAAAACCAGAATCTTCATTGCATTTTAAACTTTATCACAAAAACACTCTTTACTACATTTTCAGAGCAAGTGACTGCCAGATCTGTGAAAGGTGAATGTACTGACAAAAAATATTTGAAATGGGTAGACATGTAATACTCAAAGCATTTAGTATTTGTCGTCTTTTTCAGGCATATAAAAAATAATCACATATATACATTTTTTTCTCTCTCCTAGATGGATTGAAGCTATCCAGGAAGCCACGGTTCTCTAACCTTAACAACCCGTGATGTTTCAGACCAGATCTTCATACAAAATGCCTTATTAAAGTTATATCATGACTAAGTTGTTTATATTTGTGGCTCACCATATTTGCATACAATGAAAAGTGTTGTGAGTGTTTTTAGTTATTAAATACTTCGTAATATATCTGGTAATGCTGAGAATACAGTGAAAATCATTTTATTAAGCAATCATATTTATTCTTTATGGCAAATTCATTGTAACCAGTTGCACTCAATAAATGTATTTTTTATATTTTTTTTCTTTCATTTCAGTATTTTATCATTTAATATGTTGTATATTTTATATTGTATAAGTCTAATATAATTGTATATTTTATTCAACTATTTATTATCACTCATCTGGCTCAGGTTAAATTACTTATAGTATTACAAGCCTTACGTGTCACTCCAAGAGAATAACCTGAGGTAATACTATGGTAATACCTCCATCAGGACAGGTAGGGGGTTGAGACTGATCTGAACTGGGTCAGGGGTCAAACTGCCTACGTCACAAGCTCCTAAGATGGCGTTTTGATGACGACGGGAGAAGTAAGGACCCCTGCCCTTGTTTAAAAGGTATTTGAAGATAAAATATATTTGTTTTCGTTTATGTATGATATAAATAAGTGCATTGCGTTGAACTGAGGAGCTAATGTTGATTATTAAAACACCAATGGCATTAAATGCATTTCGCGATCCGCTTACCTAACCCACAGCTGCCTTGCAAGGTATCGTTTCCTGTTTTTTTTTTTGTTTTTTTTTACTTTAAATGGGCTTTAAAATTGTTCAGTCTATGTCTCTTTGCAAACATATATCCTATTCAGGCGTGGCAGAGAGTATAAAATTATTAATTTGACATATAAGCGCGTAAGCAGGTCTGTAAAGGATCAGTGTCCGCAGTTCCGCATTTATTAAGATACAGATACGTGTATTTTTACTTCGACCCACCGTGTGCTTTAACGAGCCCGGGCTTGTTATTCACCGACATGTTCTTTTCGACGAGTATATGTTGATGTTTTCTTTCATAACCTTTTGAAATGAAACCAAAACACATTTTAAAACGCGTGTAGTTTCGCAATTTTAATCAAAGACCAGCCCCAATTAATTAGCACATGCGCGTTTGGTGGTAATCTGTATGTTGGACTCTTGTTTATGGATCAATACAACACTATACTTGACTCAAAAACGGGCGGTGACTGTTAATATACTTTAATTATGAACATTATGCCCATGTCCCATTTAAAATTACCATAGCTTCTGCTAAAATGCTGTAGTTTGTGCAATTTTTATATGTAAAATCATAATAAACTAATTGTGTTTCTTCAAATAGTGTAAGCTTTATAAATCTTTTATTATTATTATTATCCTTTTTGTCTTGGCTGATATAAAGTAACCAATGTTTTAATTTAGTAACAATAGCTTGAGTGACTTGGTGTTTTTGGTAAGAGACATAAACTACTTTTTTTCTTTTCTCTACCTTAGAGAAATTTTTAGCTGTAACATACAGTTTTCGGGCCAAAAGCATTGTAGTTGGTCTCTACACTCTCAAACTACTCATTTGGAGTATGAATATTTTGCAGTCAACTTTTGTTTAAAATCGGTGACTTAACATCACTAATTTTCTATTGAACCATAATTTCTGATTCAGTTATATCATGGCCAGTGATTCATGGGAGTGGTTTGCATCATGAAAGTATTAAGTAGGCATGAAACGGAAATTTACCCTATTTTTTTAAATGCATCTTAAAGGGTTAGTTCACCCAAAAATGAAAATAATGTAATTTATTACTCACCCTCATGCCGTTCCACACCCGTAAGATCTTCATTAATCTTTGGAACACAAATTGAGATATTTTTGTTGAAATCCGATGGCTCAGTGAGGCCATCATTGCCAGTAATGACATTTCCTCTCTCAGGATCCATTAATGTACTAAAAACATATTTAAATCAGTTCATGTAAGTACAGTGGTTCAATATTAATATTATAAAGCGTCGAGAATATTTTTGGTGCGCCAAAAAAACAAAATAACGACTTATTTAGTGATGGCCGATTTCAAAACACTGCTTCACGATAGGGATGTCCCGATCACGTTTTTTTGCCCTCGAGTCCGAGTCATTTGATTTTGAGTATCTACCGATACCGAGTCCCGATCCGATACTTCTATAATACATGAAAAAGAATAAAGAAGAGCGAAAAAAACAGATCCAGGATCCAGGAACAGTGCTTTTCAGGTTTTTCAGGTATCTTACAGTAGTTTTCACGTACAGAAAATGGATAAAGTAATCAAATATAAAATATCACTGCATATTATCTTTACTGTATAAAATAAATAAAGATTAATCAGTATTGAAGTTACAAAAACTATTCAGTCAAGAGCAGTGAGTGATTTCTTTGTTATTTGTTGTTTGATTTAACATTAAAAACAGGCAGCAGGAATAGTTTTTTTCCCTATAAGACATGCACGATCCAGTACATATACTGTTACACATGCGCTGTCTTTCTCGACTAATATACGTTCACTTAAGACAAAACCGACTATGTTTGCTAGGATACTCGCTAAGACGGGCATGTTGACATAATTTTTGTATGAATTTGTCCGCTGAAGCGCAAGACTTGAAAGAGAACTCAGTATTTGCGCGCTGACTGAAATAAGCGTGTGCGCGCTTCAGATGAGCGCACACAAATCTTCTCACAGCGCGCAAGCTCTCTTTCGCGTCTTGTTCTTGAAGGTTTAAAACAGCAAGGCTTAAATGAGTTAGTTTAAACACAGATAGCAGCGTGTACTGTTCAGGTCTCACCTGCGCTCGCGCTATCAACGGCGATGACCGCGTAAATGACTGGACATTAGAGCAGACGGCACTCGCAGTGAACAGTTTACAAAGAGTGACTCTTTTGTCTGCGCTTTCTGATTATCGTTGTTGTAACGTTTTGCGCATCCATCGACTGAAACATACATTATTTGAACTCTGTCTGTCTGTTTTCCACGTTGCTATTTTAAACAAACCATATTAACCAATAGATGCGTCGTCATTTGAGATGGACCGCGGTGCAAGTGCTTACCGAACCGTAAGTGTAGAACCGCACGGTTCGATTTTTTACTGAGAACCGTTGCACCCCTAATACATATATATCCGAGTCCTGATCGGGAGGTAACGTCCGATTCCGATCAAGTCTGAAACCACGTGATCGGGCCCGATTTCCGATCACGTGATCGGATCTGGACATCCCTACTTCACGATGCTTCGGAGTGTTATGAATCTTTTGTGTCGAATCATGATTCGGATCGTGTGTCAAACCGCCAAACTACTGAAATCACGTGACTTTGGCGCTCCGAACCGTTGATTCAACACGCTGATTAATTTGTGCTCCGAAGCTTCATGAAGCAGTGTTTTGAAATCGGCCATCACTAAATAAGTCGTTATTTTGTTTTTTGGCAAACCAAAAATATTCTCGTCGCTTTATAATATTAATATTGAACCACTGTACTCACATGAACTGATTTAAATATGTTTTTAGTACATTAATGGATCTTGAGAGAGGAAATGTCATTGCTGGCGATTGCAGTGACTTAACATCAATAATTTTCTATTGAGCTATAATTTCTGATTTAGTTATATCATGGCCAATAATTCATTTGCATCATGAAAGTATTAAGTAGGCATGAAATGGAAATTTACCCTATTTTCTAAATGCATCTTAATGATTTTATTGTGAACAATTTTCTTTTTTTTTTGATAATTTGATTCACAATATGGAAGAAATTATCTGTCGCTAGTTTCATTTAGGGTTAGCTCGATACCACAATTTTGTATTATACCAAAATCTAATACCTCAGTATCGATACTAAGTACCACTATTAAATACTAAAATAGGTGACTAAGCGTCTGAATTAAAAACAATTTTATTAAGAACACTGCATTAAACTCTGCAGTAACATGTTGCTTGTTTTCAAGCATAAATATATAAACAACATAAACAGCATTTTTCAGTGCTCCATACTCAAAACTGAAGTGATACATTTAAAATTGTATATTTTTTTTTTTTATTATTGAACTATTAAATTATACAAAAAATGCAATCTTCCTATAAAAAGTAACACTATACATCACAGAACAAGGGGCAGATCTTTTAGTTTGCATTTACGTTTCAAGACTTCATACACAATCTATTTTGACTTACAGTATCAGGGTTTTTTTTTTTTTTTTCTTGTGTGTTGCTGTGGTTATCACTGTCACACGTCCTGATATTGCTGAGTTAGATGCGTTCCTGGGTCAACATATTTTGTTGATCCTGGAACAACATTCTAATCTGAAGATTTAGTCTTAACCCTATTCCTACCCCTAAACCTAACCCTACCCATAAGTTATCCCAAAAATCAGAGGGAAATGATAGATGAATAACACTGATGTAGAAGCACCAATTCATGATTTTAAGCCTAAACTTGACATAATCTGTAAACTTATCCCTCAAATCTGATTGGTTGATTTGAATGTTGTTCCAGGATCAACAAAAATGTTGACCCAGGAACATGTTGAACTCAGAAATATCAGGTTATGCATCACTGTCAATCACATTTGTGGATTTAATACACCATTTAAATAAGGTGGTCAATCCTAAAACTTTGAAATGTGCAGTTAGAAGCCTGACAAATGTATATAATATAAAAAAAGTGAGCAAAGAGCTCTCCCATTATAATCACTGAAGCTCAGCGCTGCCACCTTACTGACTTAGCAAAAAACCCTGTTATAATCCATGAATCTGACAGCACTGCACAATGAATCTCTTTACATTGTGTTCTTTTTTTTATATATATATATATAAAGGATTTGCAAACTTGCTTTGCCTGAACTCTATGAGCTCGCACTAAACAAACTCCAGCATTTTCAGCGGTGTTGAGTGGATTCAGAGCAGCTTAAACACATCTTATTGGCCATTATGTTCACATGCTCAACAGATATGTCTGTGATTGGCTTCAATGCTGCAAAAACACATTGTAAATTGAAAACTTACAAAAACACATGGGAGCATTAACATTGTACTGTTATTCACAATATTCTCTTATTTTATATCTTCAGTACAATATAGTGGTGCAGGTATGACTTTATAGGCCAATCGGCACTTCCTGAATCATCCTGGGAGCCACAGACCTATTTTAGCCATTTAACCAAAATCTCATAAAATAAAATTGACTTCAGGATGATGGAACCAGAAGTGCTAAACTAAATGCTAAGTCGTTTCCACGTTTTGGCCTGCAAATTGATGTCATACCTGCACCACTCTATTATTGTGTAGAATGAGTTTTTATCTGTTTGATCCATGTTGTTCCTCACATTTGCCAGGTTCACATCGATTTGGGTAACATTGCCGCATAGCGGTGAACTGCGGAACAGCAGCGTATCAAGTACCAAAATGAAATCATGATATTGTACCATTTGAATTATAATTGTATTTTTCCAATACTGGTATACTGTGCAACCCTACTTCCATTACATTGCGAACCTTTCCAGTTGCGAATAATAGTAACGTTAATAAAACTTTAATACGTTAGCTCATCCAGGAACGTGATATGTGCCTGAATCCCGTCGTATTGCTTTCCATCGACTGGCTGTGGAGGTGAAGACGACAAGTCCCATGATTCCACTCTTATTCACAGGGTCATCAAGCTACACCTTTGTTTTGAATAAGTGACCCCTAGCTGCGAAAATTACATATTGTGCCTTTATTGACTGACTTTATTTATAACTGCGTAATATGATGAAGTTAAGTTGCATTCTTAAAATAAGTAATCTAAGCATTTTATCATCTGCTTCTTGTTTCCTAGTGTTTTTTTTTTTTTTTAAGTTAATGGTGCATGATGCAGGATTACTGTTTGTAAACACAACTTGGCCCCTCATCACGGGCGGAACACCGCCAGAAGCGCAAGCCCTCTCCCCTGATATAGTTGCACACTCATCTGAACCGACTGCCTGCGGGAAGATGAGTAATGAGTGTTTTTGCACCAAAAAAAAAAAATTGTCATGCATAAATAAGATTTGTGTGTGTGTGTGTGTAAATATTATGCTAATAGTTAGATGACTGGCTGTAATTTGTGAGCGAGTTTTAGCCATCTTCAGTCTAGCTCGCTAATAATTATTGTCATCATAAAATTATTACAATGCCTAATAATCTGACTCGAGTTACAGATAACAGGCAATAGCAACATTAGCAAATTGTTTTTGTGTCGAGACTGACAACTTAGCGGAGCTTCTCGAGCTTCAGACACAAAGTCCTGCCCTCACCTGCGCCGCATGTCATGATTGGCTAGGGCTACACACCCACTGGCCAAAGGTTGTAGTCCATAAATGTCTCAAGCACAGGAATTCAAGAAGAAAATAAGAAATTACAGGCAGAGTACAATGTCTCTGTAGACACAATCACCACCACACACTTCTAGTGGAATGATTGAGAGAATTATTTTTGTACGAGTCTATACTGGGGCAGTCGTGGCCTAATGGTCAGAGAATCAGACTGGTAACCAGAAGGTTGTGGGTTCGATTCTCAGTAATGGTAGGAAATGACTAAGGTACCCTTGAACAAGGCGACTGGATGGGTTAAATGCAGAGGACAAATTCCGAGCATGGGTTATCATACTTGGCCTTTACATGTCACTTAATTATTTTTTTCCTGAAATCCTGCATAGTGAACCTTTAAGGCAAAACAGATGTTATTGATTATCCATGAGGGTTTGTGTCACACCAAAATAACATCTAGTCATCCTTTCTTACAGTGACACCAATGCAAAACATCAAGGGTAGGCGATGGAGCTCCCCAACTACGCCAATCAACTGCTTCTTCAGCTCAATCAACAACGATCCAAGGGCTTCCTGTGCGATGTCATCATCATGGTTGAGAATACGCTCTTCCGAGCCCACAAAAGTGTCCTCGCCGCCACCAGCCACTACTTCAAGTCCCTTGTCCTTCATGATAACCTCATCCACCTTGACCCTGATATGGTGGATCCAGCTGTTTTCCAGCAAATTCTGGATTTCATTTACACCGGTAAATTGTCAGATGAGACTTTTGAGGGACTGGATTTGAGCTCTCTGCTCACCACAGCAAACTTTCTCCAGCTCAATGACCTCGCAAACCTGTGTTCCAGTAAGATGAACCAAAATGGATCCCTCAATAGTGTAGCTTGTGGGAGCTCCAAATCTTCATTTCGCCTGTACGAAGACCACTCATCAGACACTGAAACATATACGTGTATGACTCCTCCCAAAAAAAGGCATAATGCTGAAAGTAAATGTATTGCAAGGAAAAAGCAGGAATTGGGGTTGGATTTGTCTAAGAAAAATGTTCATTCTGAGACAACAGTCAATGATGAGTTTTTTCTTTCTAGAAACATCTCCAACAATATGCAGCTAGGAATAAATGGGAAGTGTGTTCCAAAGAAAGAGAAGTGGATAATTCCTTTGGATGGAGCTCAGGAAAGAAAAAGGGAGGGATCCCGAAGAAAATCCAAGGTCAATGGTTACATTCCTCTTAGCAGGGTTGGAAGTCAATTAAGCCAGAATCAGACTTTCACTTTACAGTTGTCTGTAAAGAAAGAGAAAGGAATTGGAGGGAAAAAAGACGAAACTGACGGCCAAAAACCAAACAATGGCAGCACCAATTTTATTTACCAAAAGGAGACCTTTCTCAAAGAAGCTGAAGAGGACAACCCTTACGTTTGTATACCATGTGAAAAGGGTTTTCCCTCCTCTGAGAGTCTCAAGTCCCATGTGGAAAGTCATTTGGATGAAGACCTGGAAGTGAAGGTTGAGGATGAGGAGGAAGAGGAACGTGATGGAGACCCTGGAGTCACCAGAGTCTCGCATGAAGCTGCTGAAAGCCTGGAGCAAAGTCCGCTAAAGTCCCTCAAAGATGTTGACACCTTGCGTCCATTCCCTTGCAACATTTGCGGCAAGATGTTCACACAACGTGGCACGATGACCCGCCACATGCGCAGCCACCTTGGCCTAAAGCCGTTTGCTTGTGAGGAGTGTGGTATGCGCTTCACCAGGCAGTACCGTCTCACTGAGCACATGCGTGTCCATTCAGGGGAGAAACCGTATGAGTGCCAGGTCTGTGGTGGGAAATTTACGCAACAAAGAAACCTCATTAGTCACATGCGGATGCATACCTCAGCATCTTAGAACCAGGTCAAAGAGCCCTAAACTTGGATAATGCAGATACCAACAGTTCTCCAAAGTGCTTTGGTTTAGGTTCTTTTAACTAGGGTTCAGTTTTCCCACAAGTTCTCCAGAACACTACAAAGTTTCATATAGATCTTCTTTACAGAGGTTTCTTTTTCTTTTTAGCTAACTTTAGCTTCATCCAAATATTTTGTCTAGAATTCTAAAAAGAGTCCTCTAGCATAAAAAGGAAATCTCTGTAGTCTAATCTATGGTACAATTTTGGCCACAAATTTTAGAATTCTATGAAAATTCCTCTGGATTTTCTCTGCAGAGTTTACTTTTTGGTCTAATTTAGGGTTCAGTTTCAGCCATAACTTCTTAAATTCTACAAAGATTCTTCTAGCTCAAAAATGATACCTCTAAAGATCTAGAGTAGGGCTATGTTCACTCTGTCAGTCCAAATCCTATTATTCGTGTATCTGAGTCGAATTCTTGTTAGCGACTGTCCACACTGTGCATTGCTACTGTTTGGATCTGATTTGTATGTACCATGGCTCTTTCATTTATTTACCGGAATATCTGCATTGGTATCTTATGGGGAAGCGGCAGATACGTAGGAGGCTAGTATGAGCGGCTTTATTCTGTGCTGTTGTCTCCACCAGTCTCAAAACATGTATATTTTCATTTTCTGCTCGTCTGGCACTTTGCCAACACAACTTTGTTTCTGCAGTGACTTTCAGCATGTTTCTTATAACAACGTGTTTACAAATATAATAGGATTCTAATCAGATATCCACAAAACTCAGATTTGGACTGACACAAGAACAAGGCTTAGGAGCCAACTTGGAGGGCTGCCTTCCTACAGATTTGGGTTTCAACCCTGCTCCTATCAACTGATTATCTAGATCAGGTGCATTTAATCAGGGTTGATAAGCCCTGCAGTAGCAGGGTTCCTCAAATCTGGCCCTAGAGGGCCACTGTCCTGCAGAGTTTAGCTTAAACCCTGGTCAAACTCTCCTACTTGTAGTTGAAGACTTTGAGTGGCTTGTTCATGTGTCCTTGATTAGGGATTGAGCTAAACTGGGCAGTAGTCTTCCAGAGCCGGATTTGAGGAACCCCGATCTAAAGTAGGGAAGCAAAACTCTATTCCTGCAGAGTTTAGCTTCAACTCTAATTAAATGCACCTGATCAAGCTAATCAAGTCATTCAGCATTATTTGGTTTGTGTGTTTGAGCAGGGTTGGGACTAAACCAGGGGTGTTCAAACTCAGTTCTGGAGGGCCACTGTTCTGCAGAGTTTAGCTCCAGCTTTCCTCAACACACCTGCTTGGAAGTTTCTAGTATGGGTTGGAGCTAAACTCTGCAGGATAGTGGCCCTCCATGAGCAGGACTGGACACCCCTCGACTAAACATTGCAGGACTGTGGCCCTCCAGGAGCTGAGTTTGGCACTCCTAATATAGAGGGTTCTTTGTAGAATTCTGCGAATTTGTGGCCAAAATGGAACCCCACATTATCTCAAAAGGAAACCTCTGTACCCTATTCAAGGGTTCAGGTTTGGCCACAAATCCTCCAGAACTCTATATGAAGATTGATTTAGTTTACCTTTTGAGATAATCTAGTAGTCCGTTCGGATCACAAGTCCTTTAGGATTCTACAAAAGAATCCTCTTACTCTTCTCTACACTCATTTCCTTTTTGAGCAAATCTAGGGTTCATTTACGCCCATAAATTCTACCAAGATTCTTCTAGCTGCAAATGAAACTTCTGTAGAGAAGACCTAGAGCATTATTTTAAGCATTAGTTTTCTACTCTCAAAAAGAAAACCATTGTTGTTTAAACTAGGGTTCAGTAAGGTTTCTCTACAGTTGACTTTTTTTTTTAGTTAATCTAGTTCAGTTTTGCCCGCAAATCCTCTAGAATGCTACAAAGAATGATCCTGCTCTTCGTAGAAGTATGGCGATGCCATTTCCTGATAAGTATAAAAATGCCAACTTCAGCCAATACCTGCTGTTATACCTCTTTCTATGAACTTTCTTATTCTTCTTGTGCATGAGTTATTGTTATTGTTAGTGTGTAGCTAAACAAATATCAAGTTTATCCACTTAGATGTAGTTTGATCTATTAAAACGAAAATTACCTCAAATAGCTAGTAATTCTCTCAGAAATGAAACAACCGAATGTTCCTGGTGATGCCAGGTATTTTACAGCAGTGACATGCGATACCTCTCGAATGTAATTTAGGAATCATGATATAGTTTAGGCTTCAGAAACGGACCGCTATAAAAAGCTATCTGGTTGTTTACTTGAATACACAAACTTGCTACCTCAGATTAAACCAAACCCTCTGATTAGCCTGTATGAGATTAAGACTACATGTTGGACAAGATAAACTACATGCTGTCTTCCATAATACAGTCACTCTGTCTAGTTTAGTTAATGAGCTTAAACTGACATCTGATCCAAAATGGAGGAAAACACACTGCCTCTTTTAATGTACACTTTTCAGGGGGTCAGGTAATACTTCACTGTAGGGTTGCAGCTGGTGAAGTCATATTGCTTGAGCAATTAGGGTGTTTTGATGTACAGTTCCAAAGAAATGTTGAATGTTGAAATGCTGAAGAAATACTGTAAAACTATATAACCAAATCTATATTCTTGCTAAATATTTAAGTCTAATTTATGCTTTTTTCAATTCAGGTTTATATTATAATCATTTTTCTTTTCTTTTTTCAGGGGTTTTCCTTTGGGTTTTTAATTATTATTTCCCAATGCTTCAACCAATGGCTTAATTTATGCAGCATGTTGTCCATATTTTCTTGTGGCATGTGCATTGTTCTTACGATTTTAAAAATGTTAGGTTTAGCAGATTGCATTCACGCATTTAGTGTTGAAATGAGACCAAAAGCTTAAAGTCAAAACCTACTGTAAATATCTTTGGGTATCTTAATGTAAATGACATTTTATTGTTATCAGTTGATATATTACTGAAACTTTTACTTGTTCAGATATGAAATGATTTTCTTACTGTGTTTTAATATCTCTAAACCATGTTTATTTTAAACTACCTCCGGTTGGGTATTTTGTACATTGTACCACAGGTTTTCATCATGCTGGAGGGCTTTTTAAACGATACCTAATTTTGAGTTTGTTTTGTAGCTGGTTGCCTGTTCTGGTAATTTCAAAAATGGTACTTTTAAATAATAGATCAACTTATTATTTCATTTGCTGAATTGCCATTACAGGCACTCTTTGTCCAGTTTGTGCTTGCTTTTTTCCCCTCTTTCTTTTTGCTTTATATTGAGATGATTATTTGACATTGTCTGTAAATCAATACAATTCTAGAATATTCAGGAACTTTTTATTACATAATGGGACTTGAAACTGAACTTCAAAACTGTGACAACACTTTCATTTGCATCCTCTGCAAACCTCAGGGAACATTTTAGGGACACATCCCAATGAACTTTTTGAACCATAAAGCGCCATTAATCAATGTTTTTGCATCTTTTTTTTTTTTTTTTTTTTTTTTTTTTTTTTTAAAGACATGTTTCAATATTCTCTACAACTGACACAATGCGCCTTCAGAAGCTTTGGCAGCTCTTTCCATTAGCAGTACAGGTTTGTGCGTGTACATGTATAGTTTTGGTGTGGTTTTCAAATGCTTTTGAAATGTCAAGTACTTTGTTCAGAAATAATGATACTAAAGTATTTGCAACCTGTTTATGAAAACCAAAGCACATTTTCACTCTTTGAAGAATTTAAGGTCCTGTTGTGAGTAACATTGTTCTCGGTTATGACATGAAATAAAATTAAATGCTGATCAAATAACTGCACCTTCCCATTTACTTTATTTATTGACGTGGGCTTGTGTAAAAAAAAAAAAAAAAAGATTCTAAAATATATTAATTATATGTATAATCCGGCATTGTATGCAAATATTAAGGCATCTTTAAAAACTTTCAGCTATTTTGGGGATTAATTGATGGCTGTTTGGAATAACATAATAAATAAATAAACATTTTCAATGCCAAGAAGTAAAATATCTCAAAATAAAATATGTAAATATAAAATAAAATTTTTGAAAATAAAAATTCACAAACTCAGGGTATGTTTAAATGACATGGACAACTAAATTAAATGACAAAAAAACAACTAAAAATGCTGTATTCTGCTGTCAGTCCAGTAGTTGGCGATGTTACTTTGTATAGAAAAACTGAACACACAACACGCAATACGCACATAATAGGCCCCCAAAACGCCACTTTCATGTAAATGAACGGCCAAATCACTTAAAGGATTAGTTCACTTTCAAATGAAAATTTCCCCAAGCTTTACTCACCCTCAAACCATCCTAGGTGTATATGACTTTCTTCTTTCTGATGAACACCATGTGAAATATATGAATAAATATCGTGATGCATCCAAGCCTATAGTAGCAGTGAACAGGGTTCACGGGTATGAGCTGAAGAAAGTGCCTCCATCCACATCCATCCATCATAAACATATTCCAAACGGCTCCGGGGGGTTAATAAAAGCCTTCTGAAGAGAAGCGATGCCTTTGTGTAAAAAAAATAAAAATAAAAAATCCATATTTAACAAGTTATGAAGTAAAATATCTAGCTCCCGCCAGACCATATTCAACTTAGGAAGAAAGCTTAACTGACGTTTATGATGGATGGATGCAGTTTCTTCAGCTCATACTCGTTGATCCCGCTCACTCCCATTATAAAGCTTGGATGCATCAGGATATTTATTAATATATCTCAGATTGTGTTCATCAGAAAGAAGAAAGTCATATATACCTAAGATGGCTTGAGGGAGAGTAAAGCTTGGGGAAATTTTCATTTGAAAGTGAACTAATCCTTTAAAGAGTTTTCTGTGTTTAGTTGAAAATGGTGTGTAAACAGCCCCTAAAAAAACAAAAACTTTTCAAATAGATTTTACTGATAACTTACATATTGAATGAAAAAATAGTAAAGCACACTAAAAAGTTGGAATGGAAATTGTAGGCAGTATACAGTATGTACTGCACCAAATGCAGTACACTACTCCATTTCAAACAGAGCCAATATCTCTAAGTAACAGTGTTTACATATCTTGTCCAGTGGGTGGCAGCAAGACCCCACACAACTGCTGGAAGTTTTCACCATTATTCATCAAGCTTTGAGAGGAAATTGTGAGCTTTTGGAGTGGGAAATTTGGGAATACTATAGTTTGAGAGCTTCTTTGTTGTACCGACAGCCTCACTGCAGCCTTTATCCGCTAGCAGAGACCTACCTGTTACAGATCTGCATCCCCACACAAGCAAGTCGAGTCCTCTTGTCCTAAACCTTCACTGAACTTAAGATAAGGCCCAGTGTTTTCACATGTAAATAGCTGTGGCGTATTGTTAGCACAGAGTGCCTCAGAGGGGTTCTGTCAAGCTTTCTTACGGCTTCAGGGTCTTATCTGATGGTGTGCAGGCCCTGCAGTGTAGGACAAGCAGACAGGGTTCAGAGAATGTGGCAGGCACAGGTCGCTCAGAGAATAGAACAGCTGGCAGCATCCCACGTGCGGCTTCCAAAAAGAGAGAGCAGACACTTTGAGCAGGGTGGGAACTTGCATACTAAGAAATCTACAAACATAGAAATCCCCTTTGTGGCATTATCAGAGAGCGGACAGCTTGTGCTATGCACACACAGACAAGTACACAGTGAAAGAAACATTCAGACCAGTTGAATAAGAAGTCTTTGCTCACTTTGTTCTTATCTCACTTTTGCATAGTCTTTGCATAGTTAAAGTTTCAGTGACCCACATTGTTTTGGTTTCTTATTTTAACCTTTCATTACATTTAAAAGGTTAAAGATGCTAATTTACTGAAATAAAGGAATCCACACAGATAATGAAATAAAACCCCTTAAGAGATCCATGAAATTATTTGATAAGAAAAACTGACTTTATTATTAAACATGGGTGCAAGGAATCATTAAAGAAGCTTTATTTTTAAGAGAAACATTTTCCTATTATAAGTGTTCAAGGACTTTTTTGTATCAACAAAACTAAAAAAATATATAGCTGCAAGCAGCAGTTATCGGAGTTCAAGCGCTTTAAGGCCTTTACGCACATGCGTAAAAAGGTATTGTTTTAATTAGCAAGCCTGCAATAATCTCAATCATAGATGGAGAAGACAATTTACAGCAAATACAGGCAATTTACCATATAAAATATATTTTTTTAACAGTTATTGAGGTTGAGTCAAAAACCTAGAACTAGTTCGCCAAAGTTTTTTTTTTTTTTTTAAATAATCTCCAATATTTAACAAACGATTCAATGGACAGAGGCAGTCGTAGAGGCAAAGTTGCTCAGAATGTCTTCGGTGTGTGCGAAAAAAATCACACGATACACAATCCATCACAGACACGAAAAACGTGAAGACGCCCCCTGGTGGCCAAAATCTTTTGAATTTTTCACAGACCTCTAGGGCCGTGAGTCAAACAGGTTTAGCGAGTTTCATTCCGATCGGCCTCCGTTAACCTTGTCTGATAGTTGCTCAAACTTCATTGGCCGATGGCGGACATTTTTTTTTTGTGATACATCAATGTCCTCATAAACAATCATGGCACCGCGGACAAAGACACTGCATGCCAATTTTCAAGTCAGTCTTTCAAGTTTTTTTCATGTTATAGCATCACCAAGTGGCCAGTTGTCATGTCCTTTTTTACGCGACCACAGATTTGAGCTCTTACATAGGTGTGCTGAGTGGTGAAAATATCTCATTCCATTCACAAGTTATAGCCATTTTTGTAAAACGTTTAGGCGGCTCTTAAGGACCGCGAATCGAAATGTCAATTTTTTTCTGATAATTATTGACAATCAGACTGATTTGGTTCAGATTGGAACAAAAATCTAGGACTAGTTCACAAAAGTAGTTTAAAAAAAAAAATACCTGAAAAGATGATAAATGCGATTCCGAGGCATCTTGAGCCAAGGATTCCATTTAGAGCCAAGGATTCCAATGACATAAGACAGCCTACGCCTAATGGGGCGTTCACATCAGACGCGACTTGCGCGAATAAATCGCGCTATTCGCACATAGTTGGATGCTTGAACATTTTGAGTTTACTTGCTTCATTCGTGCGTGAAATTAGCTTCACAACAGACGGCGAATTCGCGTCATGAGAGGGGCTTCTGCCAGGCGGCTCCAGTCTCGTTTCTGCACACTTCCTCTGAATAGTCAAGTCAAGTCAAGTCACCTTTATTTATATAGCGCTTTTTACAATGCAGATTGTGTCAAAGCAGCTTTACATTGATAGCTGGTACATAATTTGGCTGCACAGCAGTTCTTAAATAATAGTGTCAATGCAGGCAGATCAGAAGCACTGTTGAATAAATGCCAAGAATACTATTGAATATCAAATGTCAAGTGTCCCCAACTAAGCAAGCCAAAGGCACACATCAACTCGTCAGCGGGAAAGTAGTTGTAAAATACAGCGAATAAGCTCAATTTGACGGCTTTAGCTAGCTTGTAGTCTCAATATGTAAATATATATAGCTCAAATTGAGCATTTTACTTACCAGACCTCCTCGCTCACTTTCTTCCAAGCAAGATCCTTTTTATTCCTGTTTCTATAAAAGTACAAAGATGTATCATACAGCGACGATGATTTTGTCCTCCATTGTTGTTTCGGATTTCTGCCTCTGCTCGCTACGTCGTAATCACGTCACTACTAGAGCAAGCTCCTGATTGGTTAACGTGGCGCGAATATTTGCCAAAGTTCAGATTTTTCAATTTACGCGATTCGTGAGAATCACGCGTTACATGCGTCAAACGCCCAAAGCGCTCAATTTGCGCCATGTCATTTGCATTGACTTAACATGTTAATCACTCAAGCTTAACGCTTCATTCGCATATGGTGTGAACGCACCATAACAGTTTAGGAGTTATAAGAGATTTCGTACTTTTCACCGCTGTAGCGCCCCCCTCAGGCCGATCAGGTGCGCCTTGGTGATGTTGAAGGCGGTGTGAGTACTACCAGCCCTCAAAGTCTCTACGATTTAAGGTTTGGTCTGCCCGATCACTTTTAGGGGAGAATGCTGATCCTTGGAAATTGAACAATTAAAATAGAGTTTCAACGCTACACGCTTGAATCCCTAATGAACAATTGAAACTAACTGAAATTGAAATACAATTACCTTATATATATATTCTTTTTTCTTTGTTGAATCAAACTTAATGTTTGAGTAGACTAAAATGGGCCAGAAATGAGCAAAATAAATGACACTTCTAACGCTGTGAAAAAGTGAATGTGTTGTACTATCGTTAGAGAAACAAAGCAGGCTGCATCTCAGTGTCCTGCAGTCGGTGATGACAACCAATGTCATTTTACAACAGACGCATCAAAGAACTATCGAATGGCACTTTTGTCCTGTGCATTCCAGGTTGCAAGGTGGAAACTGGCTGAAAAAGACAAAAATTTGCTGTAATTGGTGCTCACACAATAGAGGATAGTGTAAGGGTCAATGGGGCTTATTGTAAAGTACACAACAAAAGCGCATTACAGGAGCAGACATAATGCAGAGTGGCTGTTGGCAGTAAATTCAGAACGTGTGTGGTTTCAAATGACCAGTGTTACACTTTATCAAGGCCCTGTTCTTGTCTCCTCGTGATATATGAGTTTCAGTATCAGTAATAAATGCAATGTGCTGTGTGCGCACTCGCGAATACTCTTGTGTAGCCCATGTTCTCGAGCTCACGCAGACGCATTTATCAAAAACACCGCTTTATCAGCATGCTGCTTTCGGTTCTCTTATAAATATTCCTACGGCCGAAGTGTAGCTAGGTCAGAAACACACAAGCACAAAAGAATATGGAGAATAAAAGGCAGAAAGTGTAGCGCTGATGCGGTTTTGAGTTGTGCTTTTGTTCCCAGCTCTACCCCGGGACACCCTCCCCTCAGCGGGACAACGGCGCGGAATGAAGGCCTATTCAGCGGAGGGAGTGGTGCTCCACGAACACCCCCCACATCTTCATACCCTCGGCCCGTCCTGGTCACCAGCAACTCTCTCTGTTTGAGCCTGTCAAAGGGGCTGGAGGGATCCACCCCTGAACTCAGCCATCACTCCACGCGCTGTGTCTACACTGCAAGTGACTGACGTGACGTGACACAACTAGAACGCTCCCATTATAAGCAACAAAGCTGTGTGCAAAAAAATGTGTTTTGAAAAAGACTGCTTTAGCATATGCAGCAAAATGAACAAATAAGTTTAGAACACATTTAGCCTATTTTTTTTAATTGTACATGTATATATATATATATATATATATATATATATATATATATATATATATATATAATTTATATACAGTGGCAAGAAAAAGTTTGTGAACCCCTTGCAGAATCTGTGAAAATGAGAATAATTTTAACAAAATAAGAGAGATCATACAAAATGCATGTTATTTTTTGTTTAGTACTGTCCTGATATTTGCATTTAGTTCACAAGACAAAAAAAAAAAATAGCTGAATTTATTAAAATGGCCCCATTCAAAAGTTTGTGAACCATTGGTTCTTAATACTGTGTGTGGTTACCTGATGATCCACGATTGAGTCTCTTGTTTATTCTGAGCAGTTAAACTGAGCTCTGTTCTTCAGAAAAATCCTCCAGGTCTTGCAGATTCTTCAGTTTTCAAGCATTTTTTGCATATTTGAACCCTTTCCAGCAGTGACTGTATGATTTTTGAGATCCGTCTTTTCACACTGAAGACAATTGATGGACTCAAACTCAACTATTAAAAAAGGTTCAAACATTCACTGATGCAACACGAGGAAACATGATGCATTAAGAGTCGGGGGGTGAAAACTTTTGAATTCAAATATCAAGGTAAATTGTACTTAATTTTTCTTCCGGGAAACATGCAAGTATCTTATGTTGCTTCCGAAGGGCAGTACTAAATGAAAAACAATGATATTTAAACAAAATGAGAAAAATTGTGACATCTTCATCCTGTTCAAAAGTTTTCACCCCCCAACTCTTAATGCATCGTGTTTCCTCGTGTTGCATCAGTGAATGTTTGAACCTTTTTTAATAGTTGAGTTTGAGTCCCTCAGTTGTATTCAGTGTGATAAAATGGATCTCAAAATCATACAGTCACTGCTGGAAAGGGTTCAAATATGCAAAAAATGCTTGAAAACTGAAGAATCTGCAGGAGCTGGAGGATTTTTCTGAAGAACAGAGCTCAGTTTAACTGCTCAGAACAAACAAGAGACTCATGAACAACCATCACAAAACAAAAAAACAGTCGTGGATCATCAGGTAACCACACACAGTATTGAGAATCAATGGTTCACAAACTTTTGAATGGGGTTATTTTAATAAATTGTTTTGTCGTGTGAACTAAATGTAAACATCCTTTATGTAAAATATCTTACTCAGGACAGTACTAAACAAAAAATAACATGCATTTTGTATGATCTCTCTTATTTTGTTAAAATAATTCTCATTTTCACAGATTCTGCAAGGGGTTCACATACTTTTTCATGCCACTGTAAGTCGATATATTTTAAGTCGAAGCTTAAAAGCAAAAATGGGCAGCTTGTATGGTAAAGAGCATTTATTGCCTACTGTATCATATTTGACCTCTCTAAATTATGAGCATGATCAAACCTTCAGGCTACCTTCTAATATTGTGTTAGTCCCCCTTTTGCTGCCAAAACAGCCCTGACCCGTCGAGGCATGGACTCCACTAGACCCCTGAAGGTGTGCTGTGGTATCTGGCACCAAGATCCTTTAAGTCCTGTAAGTTGTGAGGTGGAGCCTCCATGGATTGGACTTGTTTGTTCAGCACATCCCACAGATGCTCGATTGGATTGAGATCTGGGGAATTTAGAATCCAATTCAACACCTCAAACTCGTTGTTGTGCTCCTCAAACCATTCCTGAACCATTTTTGCTTTGTGGCAGAGCGCATTATCCTGCTGAAAGAGGCCACAGCCACCAGGGAATACCGTTTCCATGAAAGGGTGTACATGGTCTGCAACAATGCTTAAGTAGGTGGTACGTGTCAAAGTAACATCCACATAGATGGCAGGACCCAAGGTTTCCCAGCAGAACATTGCCCAAAGCATCACACTGCCTCTGCTTGCTTGCCTTCTTCCCATAGTGCATCCTGGTGCCATGTGTTCCCCAGGTAAGTGACGCACACACACCCGGCCATCCACATGGCATAAAAGAAAATGTGATTTATCAGACCAGGCCACCTTCTTCCATTGCTCCGTGGTCCAGTTCGGCGAGAGCGGCACGGCGCGTTTAGGATGGTGAGAGCGTCGAGGAGATTTGAAGTCAGGTCAACTTTATGGTAATGAGCTATGACGCGGTTCGGCGCCAACCAATTGGAATGTAGAGGTCCTCGCTTGAGAGGATTCCAATTGGTTGCCACAACTTGTCATTTACTTTGACCCTCCCGCCGGCAGCGGTTTAAACGCACAGTACAGCGTTGTTGGTAGGGCAGCCAGGGCGAATTTTGACACTCTCGCCGGCGTCGGTGTGAACACACAGTTAGGCTGCATAAAGGTCAACCAGGGCTGCGTTTCCCAAAAGCATCATTGGTGGCAATGGAGCTACGATCAACTTAGGCTTACGATGCTTTTGGGAAACGCTGCCCAGAACCGGGAACACTTCCTATAACACCTAATGTACTTATTACATCATGAGAAGAATGGCATCTACGCTAATATTAGTCTGCCTGTCTCAACTTTATCCCGAGGTTACCATAGTCAGCCAGATCCAGTCCATCAGATAATGGACCTGTACCAAAACCAAGCCCTGAATGTCAGCAGAGACCCTGTCTACTAGACAGTCTCCTGTGAAGGCCTCGTCGACATGACAGTCATTAGCACAGATCCTCAACAGAGACCACAAGAACCAGACAGGTCCTCTGCACAGACCCTATGGCCAGCTTTGGCTCGATACCGGCGTGATGAACCCGATCAAAAAGAACTGAATGAATATTTGAATGCTACCGACTAAGCCGGGTTTTCTCCCAAGGTTTTTTTCTCCATTTCTGTCACCTGATGGGTTGGGGACACTTAATATTCAACAGTATCATTGATCTGACTGTACTGATGCTGTTGTATGAGACAACAGCTGAAATGCATCACTTTCCTTTTATTACTGTAAAGCTGCTTTGAAACAATCTCTATATAAATAAAGGTAACTTGGCTTGACTCATTTCCATGGTTGTATTTTCTCTGTGTGCACAGCTTTTTTCTCGTATATAAGTTACTATGTGTGGTCATATAAAGTGTTGGGCAGAATCTGGCTGTGTTATGACCTCCTCTTATTCTGGTTATTAATGACCCTCTCCATCACCACTAGAACCCTAAGCCATCTGGAGGTCTCTTCCCTACTGTGTGTGTTTTTCTTTCTGTCTGTCTGTTTGTGTGTGTGTGTGTGAAGTTGTCCTTTTTTATAATTTCTGACTGCTTCATTTCAAATCTATTACTGAATCATGGCACTTTTTAGACTTTGTTCTTTTCTTAAACTTTGTTTGCTTTCCCCCAAAAAGTATATATACTCGTCCTTGTTCAATAAATCAACTATTCTGCTATCTTTTTCCCACAGGTATGGGGATGAATACAAGATGAAAAAGAGGAGATAAAGGGGAAGCGGGATGGATATTTTTAGCCTAGACCTTGTTTTTGATTTGTGACCGCCAAAAGCAGACTCGTTTAGCATAGCAGACATGAATAACCATTATAAAAAATAATATAACATGGAATTTTATTGGATCTGTATAGTGGGTAGTATTGTGGCATTATGCTCAAGAGGAGGATCAAATCCTGCATGCAACATACCCCTATCCCATCTCCCAATTTTGTTTGTCTTTTGACTTGAGTACATTGTAGAAGGGTCATTCAGTTTGGTAATTTTCGGTTTGTTGAAAAGAAATGTGTCCACCCTGTTACATGACATTTTTACAATGCCTTGTGTAACAGGGTGGACCTTAACAGGGTGGACATTTTAAGCTAATGAAGCCCATTACTAGCTAGGTAAGAACAACATGCCAACAGAAGATTAACATTTAGGAACAATTTTAATAGATATATGTGGCAAGCAGGCCAAGGATGAGGCCTTTTTTTAACCCTTTCAAGCGTGAGTTTAAAATATTCTAACTGTCCCCCCAGAGTGAGTTTTTTTAAGGCGACCGTTATTTTAGAACGTTTGCCTTTAATGTTTCCATAGCGACGCGTCATGCGTGTCACGAGCGCTGAGCGCAGCCACAATAACACTGTATGACAGGTGGATCGCTATTATTTTGTTTTTCCTTGTTTATTTAAAATATTCACAAACGTACTTTCCATGTTATCAACTATCTGATATTCCGATCCTCAAATATGTGTAAGTGAGTGTGTTTTGTCGTTTAAAAGCCTTTATAAATGATCTTTATCTTGATCTATAACGCAAGATGGGCGGCGCCATCTTAGTTTGCCCCGCAGTTCGCAGAGTCCTGTCAGTCGGATTTACAGCAGGTGAATTCATAATTTTCTCCCGAAATATATGCAAGTAAGTGGCTGGTGAACTGGAAGAATAATAGAGTAAACTTTATAGTTACTTGGGCCCATTATGCGTGTCTGATATGAATAAGTGTCGGCAAATTGTATATGAATGGATTGTTATTGCTCCTTCCACTGATGTCTGACATCAGTGTGTATTTTATAAACTCTAAATATATTGTTTTAATGGTGCTTATGCATATTTAAATGTCTGAAACCTTAAAAGAAACGTTATGTGGCTGAAAACACTGCATAGTTGTGATATATGACAAGAGCTGCGCGTCCGTCTCACAGTAAAAGCGCGAAAGCGCATTTTCGAATCTGGCTGTTACGTGACGTCGCTGAACGTTCGACCGTACGCCCAGGGGCACTGAAATAAAAATCCCATATGTGGGACCGTACCGCTCAAAGGGTTAAAAACAAAAAAACAAACATTTTTATGTCCAATATAAATTGATGGACAATATAAAATATAAAATGTAACTAGGTGGACTTGAGTTTGAGAGACAAACTAATTTAATGGGGTATAGGGGTATAATGGTACATGTATTCGTGAATGCAGTCAGATGACGAATACAGTAAGTCACAGGCAAATCTAGAAGACGGCGCGTGCGGTAATGCAATGCTGTTTGCTAACCACCACAACAGGAAAAAGCACAGAAGAAGAACAGATGATATGTGCATAGATATGTTTACGTGTAATCTCTCAATCAGTGTTTCAACCGCGGAAAGACATCAATAAAACAGCTTGAGAATAATATCTAACGCAGCATCACATTTACCTCAGGCAAGTCATTTAGTGTCCACAACATGTTAGTTCACTAGAGAAATGAACTGTAGAGGGGAGCATTTCACTAAATATATGCACTATATTAGCTTATATATTCATTATATTTACTTTACCTGTTAGAAATATCTTAATTATATAATATATGCTTAAATTTGTCATGAAAACAAGTTATGACAGTAACTGTAAACATTTTATGTATATGTATGTATATACTTTTATGTATTGTATATTCAGTGTTGTTTCATGGCGTCAAAATATAGGAATCCACTAAACTGTAGGAATGACCCACAAGGCAATAGGGTAATTAAAATTACTGTTAAGTTTCTCCATTTTCAGTTCCAGTTTCCATGTTTTAAAAGGTAAACAAAAGGTTAGCGAATATATGAGTCACATCCAGACATGCTTTCTCTTTACAAGTTACTTGATCAGCCAACATCTATTGTGAGATCTAAAGTTCAAAAAACCTTTGTTTCTTTGCCCATATACTTTGTCACTCTGAATTTGGTCGTCTTCCTGTAACTGTACTTCAAGTAAAGGTTACTATAGCGATCTCCGCAGCTATTTCCTACAGACAAAAGCAGAACAATGCACCACTTAAGAGAGATGTCTTGCTTAAGCTTTGACCTGCTTTCTACCCCAAAGAGGAAGAGACGGTGCTTGCAGACACAAGGCAGAACACAATGGAGTCGTAAAATATCACAGGGTAATACACATGCACCCACACGCACCAAAACAAAGTGGCAACCCCCAGACAAATAAGCATCAGTAAATATTGTTGGTCAGGGTGGCAGCATACTGAACTTCTGACCCCTTAGATAACTCCAGATGTCAGTAATTTAAGATAATTTGGTCATTATTTGCATGTTACTGATGCATTACGAACACAGACTCAACCTATTTGTGTACTATCCCTACTAGATTAGAAGTAGTGCATCTGAAATCACAGTACATGAGATAAATTGTCTGGATGATGGTGGATTTTCAAACTTTGTGAGCTAATGGAAAAGGAGTAGCTTGCAATGATTCTCTTTCAACTTTTTTAGTTGAAGAAACTTGGCAAGGAATGCGAGGCCCAAAGCTGCAATAACAGTTATTCTATGTATAAACCTAGCATCATTAAGCTAAATGCTAACACTATACAGAACGCAAACCCAAGTAATACGTGATAACAGGGACTTTCATATCCTGAAACTATGGTAGTATAAAATACTGTGTATTTACTTATTAAACATTGAAAATTACATTTCCATCACCAGATGGAAATATCCATCACCATAAGAAAATTGCCAAAAAAAAAATTAAAATTTTGTAAGCATATTGCGTAGTTGTGCAAGGAGTCAATTGTTTTATTTGAGATATCACAAAAATTGTGCAGACATAATTTTTTGCAAGGCTGATTGTTGTAGTCAGTGTATGCTTTGAGCCTTTTGTTCTTCTATGCATTTTTGTCATAAAAACAAATATCACTTTTGGCCAAAACTTCACTTTTAGCGTGCAGCAATTAGGCAAACGCAAGCGTTTCTAGCTACACAAGGTCACATTTTTGATGTCTCTCTTATTTGACACACCCATCTGAGGTCTTGAAGTCCCTAATCATAAGTAAAATTGTTAACACTTTACAATAAGGTTCATTAGTTAACATTAGTTAACTACATTAGTTAACATGAACTAATAATGAACTGCACTTATATAGCATTTAATAATCTTTGTTAATGTTAATTTCAACATTTACTAATACATTATTAAATTGTTAACATTAGTTAATGCACTGTGAACTAACATGAACAAACAATGAACAACTGTATTTTCATTAACGAACATTAGTTAATACAGTAACAAATGTATTGCTCATGGTTAGTTCATGTTAGTTAATACATTAACTAATGTTTAACTAATGAACCTTATTGTAAAGTTTTACCGTTAAATCAAGTGTGTTCGATTAGGCAGACATCTAAACTGTGCAGTACTTGGGGTTGGGAACTTCTGGTCTAGAGCAAACGCGAGCATTGCTATAATAAACCCATATAAAAAGAATCTGCACTGGACGTATTTTGACGTGCCACAACCGTTTGAGGCTGAGTAGACATTATGAAATGATACATTTGTTTTTTCTGAATGATGATGTGCAAGATGATGCTGTATGGTATTGAAGTGGCCATTGTAGTACATTGCATCCAACCTGATTTCACGGCAATTCGTACGTATTTTACAAGGTGGCTAATTCTTACAAATTCGTAAGACCTCCCTTCTTACGTTTTTTGCAAAATCGTACATATTTTACGAGTTGCCAAATTCATATGAACTCATACTAATGATCTACCCCTAACCCCGCCCCTAAACCTACCCGTCACTGGGGTTTAGACAAATTCATACAAGTGAGGTGGTACGAATTTGCTACCTCATAAAATACGTACAAATTGGTTGTGAGATAGCGTTGGTTGCATCACACTGCCCCATTCGCTTTGATGATCTGTTTAATTTTTGAAGGTTAAAATGCAGCGAATTTATATTCCTATCAGAATTCTGCAAGTCAGATGAGGTGTCTAAAAATTAATGAGAAAAACACAGAATTGACCCTTCGCTGGGAGTTTGATTGACAAACGATCTAACCAATCATAACGCCGAATCCGCCATTTTGTCCGACAAAGCAATCAGGAGTTAGAAGATTAACCTCGGTGGACTTGAACTTGAAAAATGGTGTGTATTAACATCTTTCCGTGTTTGAAACAACATTCCTTCTGATGTTCATTCATGTTTATTTGATGCTATAAATAAACTAGTAGGAAGAGATGATCGGTTCACGAGCCGTTTAAGCTGAGGCGCTACAACAATCTGTCACGACATATTAAAGAGCCACAAAATGGTTTTTATTGTTTGAATTTCTTAAAAAATAACACAGTTTGAAAGCTGGGACTTGATTTAATATCATAAGTAACCTGTTCTGTCTTGTCTGACGATGTGTTGTCAGTGTCCTCTTTGCTCCACGATCTATTTTTCAATCTATGTGGCGTGACAGCGCCATGGCTTGTCGGACAAAGCAACAGTAACTAAGGGGGGAGGGTCTTTGCGAAGGGTCAATTGTGAGATTCTGAGAAAAAAAGTACTAAATGTGAGATATAAACTTGCGAGAAAGTAAGATTTGTGAGAATATTGAATAATGAATCTCAAGTTTATTGTTGCAGGCCTATAAAGGTCATTGGACTCTATCGCCCCCTTGAGTACTGGCATTTGTTACTGTCATAGTAACATCCAAAACATACATTAATGAAATACTTCTACCAAAAATGTAATTTTTGGGTGAACTTTTCCTTCTGAAATACATTGACCAATTATTCATGCAAACTTACTCTACTTAAAAGCTACTTTACTGGCCTATGTATGCAAATGAGGATGTAGCCTCAGACTTGGAGAAAAGAGCTACTGAAGACACTGAAATCGCAGCATCTGCTAGGACATCTGATAGGGTGCTTCAACACATCAAATGCTCTCAGACAAGACTGAGAGAATAAGAGATTTACTGAGAGGATATTTATTCCCAGACAAAACAAATGCTACTTGTGACTCTCTAAACCAGGGACCCAGGAGGTGGAGGGGGTTTACATAGCGGAGCTCGGCTCATCCTCTTAATTTGCAGAACCAAGAAAGTTTGTGAAAGGGGGGAAATCTACATGCTGGGGGCTTAGGACAGAGGCCACTCAATGGATCAGTTTAGTCATCGCAGCAGGACAGGGGGATTTGTGATAGATCCGAGTCTTTCGCTCATCGATACCAAAACGCATCCGTTTACTTTCTGTTTGGAATCCAAGAAGGAAGATTTCTCCAACAACTATCTGAAAACATCTTAGATCAACAGAACCACCTTCGAGGCCTTTTTGTTTGCGCATCAGTGCATTAATCTGTGCCTCCAAAGTCTCTCCCCTCAAACGCTTGTAGACCACCACTCCTCTCCCTCTCCGCCCAAGGCAGCAGTGCCAAGCCGAGCTGCTTTCTCATGTTAATCACACACTTTGTCCCAGGGTGGATTATCCTGCCGTGGCTTTTGTTCCAGCCCCTAGCAGAGCCCCGCGAGGTCGACCTCAGCCTCCGCCTCGGATACAAAGATCCCTTGCGCATGCAGCCCAGTGCTGAGCACGTCCCTCCACACACAAATTAGTCAGGTACAATTCAGCACTCACTGCGAAGAGGCCCCTCGCTCGTTAAAAATGACTGCACATACTCCCCAACCGCCAGCGTGAGATGCAATCAAATGGGGGCCCATTTTGAGGAGCTTGTTATGGCAACGCACGTAACAGATCTGTACGCTTATGTGATACTGCATCCCATGATGCATTGTAAAAGCTCTCTAATTACTACACTTCTTAAAAGAATCAGATGAAATCTCTTTAATGTCTCAAATTTCTTGTTTTGAATTTCACCCTCATTCATCACCCACCCTTCGTTCATCTTCGGAACACAAATTAAGATATTTTTGATAAAATCTGATGGCTCAGTGAGAACTCTATTGCCAGAAAGATAATTAACACTTTCAGATGCCCAGAAAGCTACTAAAGACATATATAAAACAGTTCGTGTATCTACAATGGCTCAACCTTAATATTATAAAGCGACGAAAATACTTTTTGTGTGCCATGAAAACAAAATAATGACTTTTCAACAATATCTAGTGATGGGTAATTTCAAAACACTGCTTCTGAGCGTTACGAATGTTTTGTGTCGAATCGGTGATTTGGATTGCGTGTCAAACCGCCAAACTGCTGAAATCAAGTGACTTTGGTGCTCCGAATCACTGATTTGATTCGTAAAGCTCCTAAGCTTCATGAAGCAGTGTTTTGAAATAAGCCATCATTAGATATTGTTAAAAAGTCATTATTTTGTTTTTTTGGCAGACAAAATATATTCTCATCGCTTTATAATGTAATAAGATTGAACCACTGTAGTCACATGAACTGATTTAAATATGTTTTTAGTAGCTTTCTGGATCTTGAGAGAGGATCCAGAAAGCCTCACTGAGCCATTGGATTTCATCAAAAATATCCTTATTTGTGTTCCGAAGATGAATGAAGGTCTTACGGCTGTGGAACGACATGAGGGTGAGTAATTAAATGACATTATTTTCATTTTTGGGTGAACTAACCCTTTAAACACATTTCAGTGAAAGTGGCCCTGCCTACTTCGAACGTTTTGGCGTCCCATCACGAGCGTGAATCACCGAAATTCTTTTGACAACTTTTTGTCATGAGGTTATCTAGATAATGCATGTCAAGTTTCGAGTGAATCGAACAAACGGCCAATGAAGAGTTTGAAATAACAATAATCGCACATCTAGAGATTTAGAAGAGATTTCAACAATGTCTCAAACTGTGTTCAGATTCAAGATATCATTTTTCTGGAACAATCAGTCTTTCCCATTGGTCTCCATTGCTTCTCCCACAGAAATGAAAGAGAAACAACTGACACAAAGTACTGTAGATACTTCAATGAAACAAGAATAAGACCTATGAGCTTTCAAAGAGAGACCTCTGAGCAAGATTCCTTATAGATGTCACATTGTGCTCTCAAAGAATGAGATACACTTCTTATACTCATCATAACTCTTTTGTATTCGCTGACTCTTTTCCCTGTGTGTTTGGCGTCAGGGCAGATCCAGTCTTCTCCTCTCAACCCTATGGTGCTTGAGAACTGCACAAGCTCTCACAGGTTTGTTAATTAGAGACATGTTGAGCCCTCAGGTGGTACACAGAGAACCAGGTTCTGCACAGTAGCCTTAACCTTATTTGAACCCATGCAGGCTGAGAATGAAGGGACTACAGAGTTCAAGTCATGTGCTGTAATAGTGTTCAATCAGTGTTTGGAAGTGTTGGAAGTTTTGTTCGACTCACATTTCATAGTTAGCAATTATATATAATTATATATACCCTCATGTCGTTCCACACCCGTAAGACTTTCGTTTATCTTCAGAACACAAATGAAATCTGAGAGCCTTCTGTCCCTCCATAGACAGCTACATAACTACCACTCTGAGGCTTCAAAAAGTTCATGAAGAGATTGTAAAACTAATCCATTCACATATAAACATTCATCAACTCACACATCAGTTGTGGTAAACGAAGCTCAAGCATGTTTATTGACGCATACGAGAACCAATGAGGTTCATTCTCGTGTGTTATGCAGCATGTTTGAGCTTCCACAAGAACCAATGAGGTTCATTCTCGTGTGTTACGCAGCACGTTTGAGCTTCCTCAAGAACCAATGAGGTTCATTCTCGTGTGTTACGCAGCACGTTTGAGCTTCTGCAAGAGATTTGTTCTCGCGTGTCAAGCAGGTTCAGTTGAGCTTTTGTTTATATTTGCTGATCAATGTTTTATGTGAATAAAAGCCTAAATTAAATCTGTTTATCACATAAAGCAATCGAGTCTGTGTTCATGTCATGCCGTAACTACCGTAATTACCAGATGGCAACCCGTGACATTCTGCTTGGAGGGATCTTTTGCTTTCAAAGCTAGCTTGCTATTGCTAGCCTCTACGAAACTGCACACCCAAGCTTAAATATAAATATGTTGACAGCTTGTTAACAGACAGTGCTTGAGCAAAATTATAGAGAAATAAAGACTAGACAATAAAATAATCTCCAGGTTTCTCTTTAATGACACAGAGGTATGTCATTCTTTTAAAGTAATTGGCCACCCAGGGTTTCACTTCATTGGGGTGTTTTTTTTTTTTCCACACACGTGGATATCCTCTTTTTGCAGTTACCCTCCTGCATAGCCAACCAACAGATACCAGAGTTACCATGGAGAACAGCCAAAGACCAAAGGAATGAAAACAAGGGTGCCAGAGTTCTTTTGACTGGTTTTTAAATACCATCTTAGATATATTTTTAAATGCTATAAATAAATAAACCCATCCAAACAACTTTAAAATAAATAAAAAAATATATATTTTAATTACTATTTCACTAATGCATTTATTTAAATGACCCATAGCTATTTTCCTCTAAGTAAGGAAGTGGACGAGTGCAAAAAAAAGTACCCTTTTTGCTTTTAAAAAGAGTATTTATTTTCAAAAGTATATTTAAAAAAAAAAAAAAAAAAAAAAACAACATTAAAAGACTATACAAACTGAATGTAATGTTGCCAGATATTTAGTTGCATGTTGATTGCAAAAAAAGGAAAAAGAAAATGTATTATTGTTTAAAGGTGCCCTCGAATGAAAAATTGAATTTATCTTGGCATAGTTAAATAACAAGAGTTCAGTACATGGAAATGACATATGAGTCTCAAACTCCATTGTTTCCTCCTTCTTATATAAATCTCATTTGTTTAAAAGACCTCCGAAGAACAGGCGAATCTCAACATAACACCGACTGTTACGTAACAGTCTGGATCATTAATATGTACGCCCCCAATATTTGCATATGCCAGCCCACGTTTCCAACATTATAAAAGGCATTAGACAAGGGCAGCCAGTAATGTCTGGATCTGTGCACAACCAAATCATCAGACTAGGTAAGCAAGCAAGAACAATAGCGAAAAATGGCAGATGGATCAATAATAACTGACATGATCCATGATAACATGATATTTTTAGTGATATTTGTAAACTGTCTTTCTAAATGTTTCATTAGCATGTTGCTAATGTACTGTTAAATGTGGTTAAAGTTACCATCGTTTCTTACTGTATTCACGGAGACAAGAGCCGTCGCTATTTTCATTTTTAAACACTTGCAGTCTGTATAATTCATAAACACAACTTCATTCTTTATAAATCTCTCCAACAGTGTAGCATTAGCCGTTAGCCACAGAGCACTATCAAACTCATTCAAAATCAGAAGTAAACAATATAACAGTATACAATACTCACATAATCCGACACATGCATGCCGCATGCATGATGAACACTTTGTAAAGATCCATTTTGAGGGTTATATTAGCTGTGTAAACTTTAAGGCACTGTTTAAGGCAAGCGCGAGCTCTGTGGGCGGAGAGCACAGGATTTAAAGGGGCCGCAGCATAAAATCTGCGCGTTTATAATGATGCCCCAAAATAGGCAGTTAAAAAAATTTATAAAAAAAAATCTATGAGGTATTTTGAGCTGCAACTTCACAGACACATTCAGGGGACACCTTAGACTTATATTACATCTTTTAAAAACATAATCTAGGGCACCTTTAAATTTATATTAAATGCAATTAGCTGAACTTTTTTGACCCTCTTAAGTAGGACTTAAGTACATATTTATATGTCATTTCAAAATTACTTCTATTGTATTTAAAATGTGGTAAACATGTACTGCTGAATGTACTGTACTGACCTGCATTCATGGTAAAATAAAATATACTTTAATGTCATTTCTATTGAAACCTGTATGTCACGTATTCTCTAATGATGAAGTTGCAATTTAGTACATTTTAAAAAAGTAATCAATATATCAAATAACCCTGCAGTTAAAACTGAATATCACATACTTTACATGTGAATTAGTATGTTAGTCAAAACATCAAAATAAGTGTACTTATTTAAAGCACAAAAAAGGTTATTAAGTGCACTTTTTACAAGGGTCTTAGGAACCACTTAGCAACATGCTAAAACCCACTCAAAACAAAGTTAGCTAAGTGCTAGCATTGTGGTGATGAGTTTTGCAATGGCAAGCACCACTCACCTTTTTTTTTTTTTTCAGAAAATGTAAAAATTTAGATACAAGACTTACCATCTCAATACCTACAACACAAAATACTGTGATTCAACGGCAACCTTTTAAGAATAAGCTTAAGTGATTTCGCGCGGTTGGAGGTCTTAGAACTTCTCAGACATCCTTTTTGTTTATTAAATTAAATGAAACCAAGAACAAAAGCATCAGGTTTGTAGGAATGGTCCTTCTCGGTCTCAGACACCCCCAGAGCAGCGGGGTGATAGATGAGCCAAGAGCCCACCTCATAATTTCATTAGTAAATTAGAGCAATGACATAATCCGGTCACCCCGAGACCCCTTTAAGGCAGACTTTACAGGTCACCGTTATTCCTTCAAGCTAACTGAAAACATGTTTGGAGTAAATGAAGCAACAACAAGGAGAGTAATTTGATTGTGTGGTGGCTCCATATGGCACCCTGGATGTTTGTTCTTTTAATGGCCAGCTTCGTGTGGATGGTGTGGCACCGCTGGCCCATCAAAACACAACAAACGCTGTTCAAATGCCAAACATCCTCCCCCAAACCTATAAAAACATACATGACGAATCTGGTTAGGGAATAAAAGATGGAGAGGACAATGGTGGGTGGAAAACTGAAGGATTGGCGTGGGGTGAAAGAGGGGGTGTCAAGCGATCCACAAAACAACCTCAATGGAATAACATTGGGGCACTATGGGACACACAAAAACACAGCCACCTCTTTTCTGCTCTGCACGACTGAAAGGGCAAGATAAGGGAATTCTGCATTACAGAGACAGGCTGCAATTCAGCACTGTTGGGTTTTCAGCTCGCTGGCATTATGCATATGTGTTCGAAAGTTTAGGCTGATAATGCAGCACTTTGTTTGACAAGTCTTACTCTTTTTTGGGGTACACTCTCTTTTTTGTGGCATGTATTGTGATGCAAGGCATTAGCTGAGCTTGGCTGTGCAAAGACATAGAGGTCAAGGTCTAACTTTCACAGCCTCCAAGATCTTACACATAAACAAGTGGAGAAACTATCAGTCATTTATAAAAGACACAATACAGAGGGCCTTGCGTAAGAAAATGTTGACTTTCAAGCTATTATACATAAAGATTTGGCAATAATTTTGTATATGACAGAGGTTGTAGTATATATATAAAAAAATGAATATATATATAATAAAAATAAAAATGTTCAGCTTTAATTTCATGTCCATAAAACTTTAATTTAAAGTTTTAAACAAAATGTAGGCACTATTTTTAAATATATTTTAGATGTGTTATTTACAACATACACATTTTTGCCATATGGATATTTTAAGAGGTGTGCTATTTCTATTAAAATGGGCTATATGTAAGAATTTTTATTAACTGCTTTTTGTATTGCAAGTGTGTGAACAGCTTGTAACGAAACCTAAAAAACCGAGACCTTCCCTGACTTCCTATGTTGTCTATGAAAGCTTGTAAATTGATTTTTACGTGAAAGACTCGGGCCGGTTTTGCCGGGAAATCCAAAAGGACGTGACGGTTATGTGCGCTCCAGTGTTGCCAAGTCCGCTGTTTTCCCGCGGAATTGGGTTACTTTTACACTGTTGCCGCGGGTTGTTTTTCATGTCCGCGGGTTGAATCGACCCAAAATAATGTGATATTTAGTCCCTGGAATGCGAATTTTACCAGGGAAGCCTCGCCAAAAAAGCGAATTTTACCCTCTGGAACACGATTTTTTAGCGTGAGACCCACCTGCAATGCCATTGGGCTAGTTTTGGGCTAGTTTTGAGAAGCAATTGGGTGGGTTTTGTTGTGAAAACCTGGCAACCCTGCATGAACGAACGCTAGAATGTTCAGGATAATGCCGAAAGAGCCATTCTGCAGAGTAATGTCAAAGTCTCATGCAAGGGATTAATTCAACCTATAGTCTCACATAGATAATAATCATAATTACCTCATCTGTCGACATGATGCCGGTGAATCGCAGAGCTGGTTCAAATATATCCTCATCGCTATGATCAGATGCTTTCTTAACCGACGCTTTGTCACCGCTGGCATTTTTGTTGTTTGTTTATTTTGTTATTGAGAGGAATGCGTGGCTCATATTCATCTAAACATCGCATGTCTGGATTTCTGCTGCAAAGGTATATTTCCAGCTTTTTACTTCAAAGAACTAAAAAAAAAAAAAAAGGTCTTTGTGGTCAGTCTATCGGGGCATCCCTGATGAAAAAAAAACAGCATATGCTGGTAAGGTAGGTTTTGAAGTTGGGATGTTGGTTTGAGCTGGTTTATGCTGGTCAAGTGCTGGTCCTAGACCAGCTTAGGACCAGCACTTGCAATAAATTGCTGGCTGCTGATGCAGTTCACTTAATGGCCACCACTAATAACAAGGGTTTCTCATTTATGTAATCATGTGGTGAGTGAAAAAAAAATACAAGTTGCGTCCCAAACGATGCACTATACACTATGCACTTATACACTATGTACTTATGCACTATGTACTCATCCATGTAGTGCGTGAATTATATAAGGTTATTTTGTCATTTAACATCGGAGTCTGACAGCCCCTTCCCCTCCGCTACGTAATTAAAGCTGTGACAGTTGAGTGCATGAAGTGTACAATATTCCACACTTCGTTTTTTCCGTTAATTTAGTGCATCATCCGGGTATTTAAAGTGCTCTTTTTCTTTTTGGAATTTTCAGTGTGAACGCACTAGGGGAGAGTGGGGTGATTTGTGCCAGGGGGGAAGTAGTTCCACCCATTGTTTCTGGAAAACCATAGAAGAAATTGGTCATGTGACCACATAATTTTGAAAAGCCATCCATTTTACTCATCCTCCAAAGAAGAGAGACACATGGCATGAGAGGAAAGCACATTTTAGCTAAAAAAAATAAAATTTCTAAAATTTCTATGATCAAGGTTTTTTGATTGTAGTGTCTGAACAATTATAGACAAGTTTGTAAACATTTCACACATGTTTTAGTGCTTTAGCAGGCTACACAATGAGTCTATACAGTTAGCATGATGTTAGCTCTTAACTGCTGGATCATGCTAGTTTTTCAAACTTGTGGGCCCGGGGTGATTTGTGCCAGAGGGCCTGGGTTAAGTTGTGCCAGTGGCACAACTCACCACCACGTATGATTATTTTCAACATATTATTAATTTGTAATTGTACATTGTACTCTTACACATTTTTGCCATATGGATATTTTAAGAGGTGTGCTATTTCTATTAAAATGGGCTATATGTAAGAATTTTTATTAACTGCTTTTTGTATTGCAAGTGTGTGAACAGCTTGTAACGAAACCTAAAAAACCGAGACCTTCCCTGACTTCCTATGTTGTCTATGAAAGCTTGTAAATTGATTTTTACGTGAAAGACTCGGGCCGGTTTTGCCGGGAAATCCAAAAGGACGTGACGGTTATGTGCGCTGTGACATTCTGTGACATTCTTGATTTTAGACCAAAACCCATCATGCCACACACTTATAAAACACACTTTCTGAAGATGAAAAGCATGAAATGGTCCAATGTTGTGCAAAAGGCATGAAAACAACTAATATTGTGTGAAAACTGAATGGAGATTATCGAATTATCGTAAGATTTGTGAGTGATTTAGAGCACAGAAGAACTCGGTCAGATAAAGGCTTATTCCTGTTATTCCTGAAAGTTCCTGTCAAAAAAATTTATTGTATTAAAAGGGCAGCTATAAAAAAAGCCAGTGTTTAGCAGCAAACAGGTATTTTCATCTTCAGAAAGATCATTCTTTCTCCCCATTTTGCATGAGAACTGTGACTTGCTTAATAATGTGGAACAACCTCTAAGTAGGGTTTCCATAGACCTGGCAAATTATTTTGTCTGAGACTGATAACAATTATAAGACATGGATAAATAAACAAACAAACATTTTCTTAGAAAAACTAAAATCTGAATGTTTATTCTACTGAAATCTGATATGTCACTTGCATAATAATTTGGAATGTGGCATGTTCTTATATGTTATTCTTATAATTGAGAGACAGCGTTCTATGTATGTCAACAGGCATCTATTGCCAAAGCCTTTTTGCCTGAAATGATTAACAAATATCATATATTGTGTATTTAAGTTTTTTGTGTTTTCCCAAAAACTACAAAATATGACTTAGCCTATTCCAACAGTTTAATAGGGTGACAATATCTAAATAAACCTTAAATGAGTAATTTTGTATTGAATTTGTCTTGCTTTCATATAGCATTACAGTTCATAACATTAAAATGTTCTGTTTTACTTCAGAAATGACTGGCACAAATTACCCCTACGTATTCTCCCCAAAGGCACAACTTACCCCGCACCAGGGGCAAGTTGTGCCACGAGACCACTTTTTTTCCAAAAGCTATATTTCTGAAACAATTTATTTCAGATTCAAAGTTATTGTTCTCAGGCATGCACCACATCCTGAAATATATGTACATTCTTAAGTTGAAGGCATTACTGCCATGGCCTCACTTTAAAGTCACTTTGAGTAAAACTGGCACAACTCACCCCACTTTCCCCTACTCGCACTAAAAAACATCATAGAATAGTGCACAAGTACGCGAATTGGGACGCACCTATACTATACTGACTAGCATCGAGAATATCAGTGAGGGTTAGCTCTTTTGACTTGGGCCAGAGAGTAACTACCTAGCAACCACCTAGCAATGCCCTGATAACCACCCAAAACGCTTTGCGTAATGGCAGTGAGTTTTGTACTCGATCCACTGTTTTTTTTATATATATATATATATATATATATATATATATATATATATATAAACGTAACATTTAATTTGCAGTATTTTCCATATGATTACACAGTGAATATGCAGGATAATTTTATATGTCAAACCAAAAATGTTTATGTTTTGTTCATATTAAAACATGCATGTGACATGTTGCTAACACGTGGCCTTAGGGATCTTGAGCCTCATTTTAGAGCAAATGAGCTTTCAGTTCCCATTTATGTGTCATAAACAGAAGAGTTTCTTCCTTTATATCCACGATATTGTACTTGAACATAACTACTTCAACCCTAGGCAAGATTAGTCAAAGACTCTGAAGCGTAAACTGATCTAATCTAAAGATATATCATTAGCTCCATATATCCCACCTGAACCCCTTCAGCTAAGTTTCTTTTTCTTATCCTGGATATTCGCCAACTACAGTTTCATCGGTTTCTTTTTAAAGAGTAGTAACATAAATCATAAAAGACTCATTGCTTGGATATTTAAGGGCAAAAAGATTAATCAGACTGTGTTTTGCAAGGCTGCGTGCGTGCGTCAGTGCGTGTGTGTGTGTGTTTGGAAAATTCCAGTGTGAGGTGAGCTCAAGGTAGCTTGGAGGGGTGATAGTTGAGAAAATATGAGTTTTAACTCTTTGTTTGTAACTCTTTCCTCATGTCTAATTCTTATTAGCATCCTTTACTGTGGAAATGTTTGTTAAGCAGTGGACAAGTTTGTGGAACACATTGTGAATTAACCATTAGTTTTTTAAAACATAAAATTATGGAAAATGTATCTCTCTCACAAACTGTGTGTGTTGGGAGTCTCCATGGTGTATCTATCAACAAGCCTCACTTAAAGGGGTGGTTCACTGTTTTTTTTCTAGGCTTGATTGTGTTTATGGGGCGCAGTTTAACATCGTCTTAAAGGATCAGTTCACTTTCAAATAAAATTTTCCTGATAATTTACTCACCCCCCATGTCATCCAAGATGTTCATGTCTTTCTTTCTTCAGTCGAAAAGAAATTAAGGTTTTTGATGAAAACATTCCAGGATTATTTTCCTTATAGTGGACTTCAATGGCGCTGTGTTCATTCCGTAAGTAGAATAGGGAAGGCGTAGGACATACAACGTAAGCTATTTGAAGTATACGGAAGTGTGGTTTTGGCGGAAACATGTGCAAGGCGATCATTTGTTCATATAAAGCATATACATTTACATTTTTTTTTAATCTTTTCGCTAGATAAGACCCTTATTCCTAGTCTGGTATCGTTTAAAGCCCTTTGAAGCTGCGCTGAAACTGTAATTTTGACCTTCAACCGTTTGGAGGCCACTGAAGTCCACTATAAGGAGAATAATCCTGGAATGTTTTCATCAAAAACCTTAATTTCTTTTCGACAGAAGAAAGAAAGACATGAACATCTTGGATGAAATGGGGTTGAGTAAATTATCAGGAGAAAACTTTTTGAAAGTGAACTAATCCTTTAATGCTTCGTTTTTTAAAAAAAAAAACTCTGTATTTTTTATATATTTTACCTTTATTCTACACCACTGTTTCCATTGTCGTTTGAACGGCCGGTTTGACTTCCTGATTCTATGATACCACTTCCTCCAAAATACGCAATGTGCTCATATTAGTTAGCTGGCCCAGTGTATTGTGATTCGCTGAAGCGTCCAGAAACGCCACGCCCCTTACCATTAGTTGTTACATATGCTTCAGTGGAAATGTAAATAATGGCGTCTATATTGCCATATCAAATTGAGCCCGAATCAGACCCATATAGCAGTAATGATGAAGAGGGTCAAGCAGAACCTCTGCAAGCACAGTTTTTAAAGGACGTTTATGAATGGAAAGTATTTACGTTTGTATTTGTGTCAAAGTGTTTAGATATGCTGTCACTTGTAAATGTTACTGCTGTTATGGAACGAATGCGGCGCCAGTTCCGTTTTTTTCCGTAAGTAGAACAGGGAAGGTGTAGGACATTCAGCGTAAGCTTTTTGAAGAATACGGAAAGCAGAAGCACGTGCAAGGTGATCATTTGTGTTTATAAAGCATATACAGTTGTATTTTTTTATGAAAATGACAGATCGTTTCGCTAGATAAGACCCTTATTCATCGTCTGGTATCGTTTAAAGCCCTTTGAAGCTGCACTGAAACTGTAATTTTGACCTTCAACCGTCTGGAGGCCACTGAAGTCCACTATAAGGAGAATAATCCTGGAATGTTTTCATCAAAAACCTTAATTTCTTTTCGACTGAAGAAAGAAAGACATAAACATCTTGGATGACACGGGGGTGAGTAAATCATCAGGAAAAGTTTATTTGAAGTGGACTAATCCTTTAACCATTCAGACTGATTTCAGCCATTTTTAAGGTTTATAATGATTCTGAAAGGGTTCAAATCTGAACAAATGGTTTCAGTCGCTATCTGTTAGTTATCAAACACAATTCTAACTGTATACTTTTAACATTTTTGCACTTTCAAGATCAAATATGTAAACTAGTACTATTTTGAAGTCAAATTATGCAAGCAAACCTTAGATTTGTTTCATGGTATTGATAAAACTGGGAATCCTATGTTTGCAATGACACTTTAATGAGACGTAATATTAATATTAATGATAATTGTATCAGGCTGTTTTCAGGGGTTGGCCTAGCCCCTTTACATCCAGTGAAGGGAAATCTTAATGCTTCAACATAACACATTTTGGACAATTCTATGCTTTCAGCTTTGTGGGAACAGTTTGGGGAAGGCTCTTTTCTATTCCAGCATGACTGTGTCCCAGTGCATAAAGCAAGATCCTTAAAGACATAGTTGGATGAGTTTGGTGTAGAAGAACCTGACTGGCCTAAACCTCATCAAACTCCCAACCTTATCAAACACCTTTGAGATGACCTGGAACAGAGATTGCGAGCCAAGCCTTCTTGTCCAACATCAGTGCCTGACCTCACAAATGCTCTACAGGATAAAATGGCAACATTTCCCACAGAAACACTCCAAAATCTTATGGAAAGCCTTGTGGAAGCTGTTATAGCTGCAAAGGGGGACCAACTCCATGTTAATGTCTGTGTATTTAGAATGCAATGTACAGTATCTGTTAGGTGTCCCAATACTTGTGTCCATATAGTGTATTTAAATAAATGTTTTAATAGGAATGATATTAACTTTTAGTTTATTATAAATGCTTGTCAGTATACTAAAATATGCTGGGTTAAAAACAACCCAATTTGGGTTGAAAATGGACAAACCATGCAGTTGGGTTAAATGTTTGCCCAATGTGCTGGGCAGTTTTATTTAACTCAACTATTGTTTAAAATTATTATATGGCTGGCTTAAAATGAACCCAAAATAGGTTAAAGGCAGAAACTCCCCTAACAAGCAACCATTGAAAATGGCTGTATTAAAGGCCTGGAAAAGCATTTCAAAGTGTGAAACCAAGAGTCTGGTGATGTCTATGGGTCACAGACTCGCTCCCGTGATTGTTTGCAAGGGATTTACAACTAATTATTAGCTTTTACACTTTTACATCTGCTCTAAGTTAAACCGTCCCAATAGATGAAACTCTAAAAGTGCTGTACTTCTTAGTTGGTACACTCAAAAAAATAACTTGTTGGTCTAACTTAATTCAATTATGACACCTATTTCCACACAGTTGAACTGATTTATTTGAACTTAAGATACTGAACTTAAGGTACTGATGAGTAAAATTCATGGTAATTGAATGAGATCACACCAGTTTCATTTGACATATTCTGTGAATGTTTCCTGAACATAATTCATTCTTGTTGATCCAACCAGTGCTATTGCAATTCAGACTGGTGCCCTTGTGCAGTGTTGCTCAAGTTTTCTGCACTTTTAAGGAAATGGAAAGACCTGTTAGTGTTTAAGTGTTTAATGTTTAGTTATTTTGAACATTTAAAAGAGTTTGTAGCGTATATATATAAAAAAAATTTTGTTACCATCATGGTGAAGATGTGCGCTTGTGCTTAGGTTGTGAATAGCTGTTGTACACAGACATACATGTTTCATGACAATTGAGAGGGATAAAGCTGATGACCATATGTAGACTGTGTAAATTATGTGCTGGCCCTCAAACTAATTTATTTATATTTCTATAAAAACTAAACTAAAATATCACTTTTTCATATGCTAAGTAACATTTATAGCATGCATGTAATGATCAGATAAAGAACTTCTCATCACTGGCTTTAGCACAGTTAAAGCTTGTTGAGAACAACATAGATTTATTTCATGCAGCCACCCATAGCCTAACCACAAGGTCTACACTTCAGCATAATGGTAACCTCAAAAAAATCGACATAACAAACTCTTTTAAATGTCAAATATAACTGAACATCAAACTTTAAAAGGTATTTCCCTTTACTAAAAACACATTAAACAGCACTTAAGTTCAACATTTACTGTCCTGATCTTTCCCTACGCAAAGCATGCTGGGAACTAGAAATCCACTGCCCAGTTTCAATCAATGCAACATAAATGATTCATGTCATCCCAACACAAATGGTTTAGGTTAACCTAACATTTTGCAAATTTAATTTCATTTAACATAATACAATTGAGTGCAAATGCCAATTAAGTAAAAAACTAAAGATTTGTGTTGGTTCAGCTTATTTTATTTAAATAAACTGAACAAGCAGCTAGAATCATTTTTTTGAGTGTAAAACATTTTGTGTTGAAACAGTCCATTGTCCATTTTCAACCCAACTTGGGTTGTTTTTCACCCAGCATTTTTTAGAGTGTACATTTGGCAGTACAGTTTAACCATAATTAATTTGCAAATAACATGCTTATTAGGTGTCCAAACACATTACCTTTAAAGGGTTAGTTCACCCAAAAATGAAAATAATTTCATTAATTACTCACCCTCATGTCGTTCCACACCCATAAGACCTTCATTCATCTTCAGAACACAAATTAAGATATTTTTGATGAAATCCGATGGCTCAGTGAGGCCTGCATCGCCAGCAATAACACTTCCTTTTTCAGTGCCAAGAAAGCTACTAAAAACATATTTAAAACAGTTCATGTGATTACAGTGGTTCAACCTTAATATTATAAAGCGACGAGAATACTTTTTGTGCGGCAAAAATAACAAAATAGCGACTTTATTCCACAATATCTAGTGAAGGGTGATTTCAAGAAAAAATCTTCTGGAGACATTTTTCAGCAGTTGTGTCCTCAAAAGTATAGCTAGCCCAGAAACACACACACATCCTCAGGCCGACCTCTGACATCCCCAAGCTCAGATTTTTTTGCTTTCCAGTGAACTTCTTCATTTGGAGTGTGAGACAATGCGGCCTGTTTCTTTTGTGTGTGTGATATCCCACAGAGCCACAATATGGCCAGTCAGGGATCAATGGGGCCAAACAATTGATTTAACCCAAAGGGCTCCACAGGGAGGGCCCTCGGGGGCCGTGCCTGGCTGGGTACCATCTAGCCTGCACGCTCTCTCAATCTCTTGGCAGAGGAGCATGAGACGGGCAGCCCTGTGAAGGTCTCTTCCAGAGGACGGGGGCCATCAGGCATGGGCGGATGGGATGAATGCTTGTCTACATACTGAACTTGATTTCTGGAGTTCAGATAATGCACCTACACACACACATTTCTAGGCCATATGTAGCGAACAGATGGGTGAGTGGGAAAAACTTTATAACTTACAACTGCTTGTAACATCCATATAACAATAGCCCAGGGCTCTTCAATCTTTGGAAACTTTGCATCATTTTCAGTTCTGTCTTAGATGTTTCTAATACAGTTCATTAGGACAAATGAAAATAGACACAAAACAGTTGTTGACATACAGTAATGCAGTACAGTAACAGAGTATAGAAATATAGTTCATATTGAAATTTCATATAGACTATTGGTGGCAGATTTTGCCTGCATTCTAGTAGATACATATGAGATTAGTTGGCAAACTAATGTCATGAAATTGCTACATGCAAACACATTTTCATGGAAGCATCTAGCTAAATTAATTAGTTTGCAATTAATATTTTTTTTACTTTAAAGGTTCATACATATAGAAACTGCTTCAGACTTGTGTTCCTCTTAATTTTTCTTCCACTGAAAGTTGAAAGGGAACTGTCGCAAAGTTCTTTTGTGTTGCACAAAGAGTTGTGGGTAATATTAGCACAACTAGCAGAAAGGTTCAGACTTCAGAATAAAATCATGGATAGCTGAACAAACAGTATTGGAAACTTGGAAACTTTTCCAAACAAGCTATAATTTTGTCACATTTCGGAGAAGGTGTGAAAATATATTTTAAAGGGTTAGTTCAACCAAAAATGAAATACTCAACCTCATGTCGTTCTACACCCATAAGACCTTCGTTCATCTTCGGAGCACAAATAAAGATATTTTTAATGAAGCTTCCGCAAGAACCAGTGAGGTTCATTCTCATTTGTTGCACAGTATGTTTGAACTTCAGCAAGAACCAATTGAAGTTCATTTTCGTGTGTTAGGCAGCACATTTGTGATTCTGCAATATGTTTGAGCTTCCTCAAGAACCAATGAGGTTCATTCTCGAGTGTTACGCAGCACGTTTGAGCTTCCTCAGGGCACATTAACGTGAGACCGCAATCCCATAAAAGCATCGATGGGAGTGGAAAGTTCTGCAGGTGATCTACTGATGATGACAATGAACAAACCAATGATAATCAGGTGTGAGTAATCTACTAACAACACAGAAAATTAACTTCCTTCTGTCACACGCTCTCTGTTCTCTGCGGTTTCTCCTCCTAGCATCAACTATCGTAGCATGTCAAGCAAAATTAGTTAAGACATGCTTTTTGGGTGTTAAATAATGATGCAAATACCAGTTAATTGACTACTGCAAACCTTAGTAAATCATGTTGCTTGATTATTTAAATTCTCTCCTCACATAAATTTTGCATCTGAAAGGAAATTCCTACAAATACATATGATTTAAAGGGTTAGTTCACCCAAAAATGAAAATTATGTCATTAATGACTCACCCTCATATTGTTCCAAACCCGTAAGACCTTTCGTTCATCTTCAGAACACAGTTTAAGATATTTTTATTTTAGTCCGAGAGCTTTCTGTCCCTCCATTGAAAATGTATGTACGGTAGACTGTCCATGTCCAGAAAGGTAATAAAAACATCATCAAAGTAGTCCATGTGACATCAGTGGGTTAGTTAGAATTTTTTTGAAGCATCGAAAATACACTTTGGTCCAAAAATAACAAAAACTACGACTTTATTCAGCATTGTCTTCTCTTCCGGAATCCTTTCCATTGAATTGATTCCATTGAATTGACTCCGGAGCAGAAGGGGGCGGTAATGCACCAATAAGCTGGATGCCAACCGCCGTAAAACAGGAAAGAGGAAGTCATGAACGCAGATTGACAACAGACCCGGAAGAGAATACAATACTGAATAAAGTCATAGTTTTTGTTATTGTTGGAACAAAATGTATTTTCGATGCTTCAAAATGTCGCGGATGTCCTAATCGCCAAAAACAACCACAGCGACATAAAAGTGCATTACCAACGCCGACAGATGAAAGGATTCAATTAAATCAATTCAATGGAAAGGATTCCGGAAGCGAATACAATGCTGAATAAAGTCATAGTTTTTGTTATTTTTGGACCAAAATGTATTTTCGATGCTTCAAAAAATTCTAACTAATCCACTGATGTCACATGGACTACTTTGATGATGTTTTTATTACCTTTCTGGACATGGACAGTCTACCGTACATACATTTTCAATGGAGGGACAGAAAGCTCTCAGACTAAATCTAAAATATCTTAAACTGTGTTCTGAAGATGAACGGAGGTCTTACGGATGTGGAACGACATGAGGGTGAGTCATTAATGACATAATTTTCATTTTTGGGTGAACTAACCCTTTAAGGTCAGCTGCAAAAATAACTGTCCATGCCTTTTCATCACTAATTTTTTTTCACTGTGTTTCCTGACAGTACTTTTTGATGCCAAAAGAGAGAAATTGAAAGAAAACAGAAAGAAAACTGACTCAAAAATAAAGTAGGCCTACACTTTTATTACAGAAGCATTTGATATTACAGAAATAATATACTTTAAAAGAATATACTTAAGTACAAACAATTTGAAACACTTAATTGCTTGTTAATTGCAATTAAATGAAAAATGCAATTAGCTGAACTTCATAGTGTTTTGACCCACTTTCTGTTTGTAATGCATTTTATTGTCTTTGAAATAAGTATATTGACAAATGTACTGACAAACATGTATGGCAAACTAATATACTTTTAATGTAATTTCTATTGAAACTTGTATGTCATGTATGTTAAATGTATTTGTAATTACACATTTGCAATGATGAAGTTGCAGTTTAGCACATTTATTTGAATAACACACTGCAGTTAAAATTATAAACAAGTACTTTCCATTTAGTATGTTATTAGTCTAAATAAGTATACTTCTTTAAAGTAAAAGATTGTTAAACCATAATGATTTAAAATGTACTTTAAAGTAAAACTTTTATTTTACATTATTGCAAAGTTCACTTTTTAAAAATATAAAAATTTATACTCTTTTTAAATACACTTAAGTGGCCTTTTATTCCACTAATATTATATAACCTGCAAGTACAGTTTTTATACTTTTAATATACATTTAGGATTTGAAATACACTACAGCGGCACATTCAGTACAATAAGGCTTTCTTTTTCATAAGGGCTTACTTGAAGAAAAACATATATATTATAATATTATATCTGCCACTGGTCAGCCAGTTTTCTTTTCCTATTGCATTTCCCTATGGATGAGTGTGGAAACAGGCTAACGGAATGTTAATATTCCATAAGCGTCAATAAGGACACACCAGGAGGTGATTCCTTTATGTGTCTGGACCATCTGTTGAGTCCAGAACCAACACAGCAATTCCTCACACAATAAAACAAGCCTGTGTTATATATGCACACACATGCTCAGCTATCTCAACTAAAAAACCTTGAGAATCTGATCAGCTCTACGGAAGATTAATTTAGTTCGAAGTTTTTTTTTTTTCAATTCAGTTCAGTAACTGTCAATGTTGCAAGTTCATTTCAGCTCTAAGCGGCTCTACAGAAGTCAAAAAGTGTCATTATTTAGCTCAAGCCAATTCAACGTTGAGTTCAGTTCATTTTATTGTTCAGTATAATAATGGTGTTTATTTTGAAAAAAAAAGTTAGTGTCAACATCCAGCTCAATTCAGTTCAAATTTTGTTCTCTTCCGATACTATCAGTGCAGTTAAATCAATAATATTGGTTGACATTTAAAAGACATTTAATACTCAGTAATATTACTTGACTTTCGAATGTCAACCATCACACATTTGAGATTTGTTTTCTGTTCACACATGAAATATAGTGGATTCATTTCTGAACTGAATCCATTTAAACATGATTGAAAACTGCAATGTGTACGTTGGCCTAGAGTATGTACAATAGTTATCAATATGTAAAAAAAATGGCAGTATATTACTGAATATTAATAATTGTCTTTTAATTGTCAACCAATCGTATTGATTTAACTGGGCTGACATTAATCTAGTTGTCTAATAAACCTAGCTTTTGTATTTTGCAAACATTGTTGGCTCTTTGAGAAATTGCTTTCTCTTTTGATAACATTTCTTATGTTGTGTGTTCTCTTTACCTAAATCTTGTGTAGTATTTTCAATGGCTTTGTTGTTTTTTTCCTCTCTTGAGCTTGACCTTCAAAGGTCAAGGGAGCATTTGTTACAAGCTGCCATCCGTGCAGTCTGTCTCCCATAATCGACATTTAATGGAGGCAAACTTTAGATCCGTTCTTCCCAGGCACGGCTCAGGGCCAGAGGGGGAGTGGAGAGAGGTCAGTTGTCTTTTCTGCCAAGCCCATCTGTCCAACATTCCACATCAGGACCATCATCCATCCACCCACAGCGAAGGGGAGGAGCAACAATCAGCCCCGCCCCCTGCTGACTGCGTGACCTTCCCTGGCTTTGACTGCGCTCAAACGCCCAATGCCGACAAAAAGCTTGCTGACATGCACAGTGTGTTCCTCTTGTGACATGATGCAAAACAAATTGTTCTGTGCATACTGAAGAAGTTCAGGGATACACTTGACGGATGCCCTGTTATCCTGCATTAAACAAAGAAGACTAAAGGCCCGTTCACACCAAGAATGATAATTATAATGATAACTATAACTATATTAGTGCCTAAACTGACAAATAAAAATATTTTTTGTTCATTTTGTTTATTCTAAGTGTGCAATGCAGTTTTAAAAGCTCGAGCTTTTTAAAGTCTGTGGGATTCTGATTGTCAATGTTTAGGGCATTATCTTTATAGTTGTGGTGTGGACTTTTCTCATAAAATTAGAATGATTATTACAATTTTATAGTTATAGTTATCGTTATAGTTATTGTCCTTTGTGTGAATGATTTGCTTTAAGAATGAAATTCATAAACTGAATGAATCTATTTAAAAATTCCAGTTATATCATCTCATATAGCACTAGAAAGGCTGATTCATTTTATGTGCCTCTCACTCTCATGTGTAGGGTTGGAACATTCAAATAATCCTATAACCCAGCTTATCTTAAAAATTCCTCTCACTCTCATATTGTCACAGAGTCAGCCAAACCCTCAGCACCAGATTCCTACACACAATCCTAATCACCAGACTACTGATCAGCACCACCTGCACTCAGTCACCATCACAGTCACTATTTAAACCCACGCACCTCAGTCAACAGCATCTGGTCTTGTTGTTCTATACTGAACACTTACCTGACTACCTTCCTGTGGATACTTACCTGTTTATCCCATCTCGAACTGTCAAGTCTTCAGTCCTTCTTCAGTCTGCAACCTCACCGGTCTTCACTTCACTCCATCTGAAACAGATAAGCACAGTCACCACACTGCCAGTATCAACATATCGTTGTGCTATCCAGTTACTCACCTTGTGTTCAATAAACTCTGTTTGGATATTACCTGTGTTTGCATTCTTCTGTTCTGTGACAGAAGACCAGACCAACATGCAACACGAAGCGGATCCCTGCAATACTGGCAGTCCACCACCGGATTTGTTTGCTGATTTTGTTCAAGCTATCCGTCATGCTCACCATCTGTCTTCTAGGGCTTAAAGGAACACTCAATTTTTTTGGAGAATAGGCTCATTTTCCAACTCCCCTAGAGTTAAACAGTTGAGTTTTACCGTTTCTAATCCATTTAGCCGATCTCCGGGTCTGGCGGTACCACTTTTAGCATAGCTTAGCATAGTTCGTTGAATCTGATGAGACCAATAGCATCTCACTCAAAAATGACCAAAGAGTTTCAATATTTTTCCTATTTAAAACTTGACCCTTCTGTAGTTACATCATGTACTAAGACAGACTGAAAATGAAAAGTTGTGATTTTCTAGGCTGATATGGCTAGGAACTATACTCTCGTTCCGGCGAGATGCTAACGGTCTAATCAAATTCAATGAACTATGCTAAGCTATGCTAAAAGTGGTACCGCCAGACCTGGGGATCGGCTGAATGGATTCGAAAACGGTAAAACTCAACTGTTTAACTCTAGGGGAGTTGGAAAATGAGCCTATTTTTTTTTTAAAAAGTGGAGTGTTCCTTTAATGAACGAGGTGTTCTGCGAATTCCTCCATTGTTTCGTCATCGTCTACATTGACGACATCCTCATATTTTCCAGGAACCTGACGGAACACTGCCACCACGTGACGCTTCGTCAATACCGTCCAAGTCTCTGTACTGGAACCCCGAAGCAACTTCAGCATTCCAACAATTGAAGTCAGCCTTTTATACAGCTCCTATCCTGATCCATCCAGATCCAGAACTCACCTTCGTCGTTCAGGTTGACGCCTCCCTCTCCGGGGTAGGAGTTGTACTAATGCAGCAGCAGGGTGAGCCTCCCAAACTCCATCCATGTGCCTTCTTCTTTAAGAAACTGTCCCCGGCAGAGCGCAATTATGACATCTGGAATCAAGAACTGCTGGCTACCAAACTGGCCTTAGGAAGAGTGGCGTCACTGGCTGGAGGGAGCCAAACACCACTTCGAGGTCATCACAGATCACAGAAACCTGGAATACCTTCATGAAGCCAGTAGAATCTACGCCTGTCAAGCCCGCTGGGCTCCCTCCAGCCATAATTGTCAGTCTCATACAGTGATCCATCGACGTACAAATAGCCGAAGCCATGCAGTCTGAGCCAGCTCCGCTGGGAGGTCCTGAGGGAAAGGCTTATGTTCCCACTCACCTTCGTCTGTCCCTCGTGGACTCAGTCCACACATCTCTGGGCTCTGGACACCCAGGCAGCCAGCAGACCCTCTCGCTCATAACCAACCAGTACTGGTGGCCCAATATGGCCCAGGAAGTCTCCCGATATGTCTAAGGATGCTCAGTCTGTGCCATTTCCAAAGTTCCACAGCATCTCCCTGAGGGTAAACTACTACTACTTCTGGTTCCCAGTCGGCCATGGTCACACATCGGTGTTTCCTCATCGATCTACAACCCTCCAACTCACATACCAGCATCCTCGTCAATGTGGACAGGTTTTCAAAGGCCTGCAAACTCATTCCACTAAAATGACTACCCACAGCTCTAGAAACAGCAGAAACCCTCTTCCATCAACTATTTCGTCACTTTGGCATCCACAAAGATATTTTCACCGACCAAGGTCCCCAATTCATCTCTCGTGTCTGGCATGCCTTCTTCCAACTCTTCGGAGTAATGGTCAAGTTTAATTATCTGGATATCACCTACAATCCAACGGCCAGACTGAGCGGAAGATACAGGAGATCAAGAGATACCTGCAGTCCTATTGCCATGAACATCAGGACAGCTGGAGCAATTTTCTACCATGGGCTGAGTATGCACAGAACTCTTCATCAAGCCACCACAGGGCTCACACCCTTCCAGTGCATACTTGGCTACCAACTGCCCCTGTTTCCCTGGTCAGGTGAGCCCTCCGACATTCCAGCTGTCCATTATTGGTTCCAGGAGACTGAGAGGGTTTGGGACTCAGCTCATATCCACCTCCAGAGGGCAGTTCATAGACAGAAGAGTCAGGCAGATGCTAGAAGAAGGACACTCCAATACCATCCAGGGCAGAAAGTCTGGTTTTCAACCAGGGACATCAGTCTATGACTGCCCTGTCAAAGTGAGTCCCCGCTATGTCGGTCCTTTCACCATCCAGAGGCAGATCAGTGATGTCACCTACAGGCTAAACCTTCCTCCTCATTACCGCATTGTGTCACTCCTCAAGCCCTTCACTAATCCTCTGATTCCTTCTCCCCCATGGTCTGGTGCTGATGATGTACCTCCTCCTCCTCCAGTGGACCCTGCAGATGAAAACATGTATAAAGTCAACACCATCCTGGACTCCTGACGACGGGGCAGCCTACTGGAATACCTCGTCGACTGGGAAGGATTCGGGCCAGAGGAAAGATCATGGGTCGCTCGTGACGATATCCTGGAACCAGCACTGCTAGAGGAATTCCATTCCAGTCATCCCAATCGTCCTGCACCCAGAGACAGAGTCAGTCCCCGTCATCACACATCATGGCCATCAGGAGCTTCCCGTGGAGGGGGGGAGGGTACTGTCACAGAGTCAGCCTCAATTTCAGCACCAGATAACTACACACGATCCCAATCATCGGACTATTGATCAGCACCACCTGCACTCAGTCACCATCACAGTCACTATTTAAACCCATTGTTCTAACACTGAACAGACTACCTACCTGTGGATACTTACCTGTTTATACCATCTCGAACTGTCAAGTCATCAGTCCTTCTTCAGTCTGCAACATCAGAGCATGATTCAGCCATTCTGTTCACCGGTCTTCACTCCATCTGCAACAAATAAGCACACCCAACACTGCCAGTATCAACATATCGTTGTGCTATCCAGTTACTCACCTTGTGTTCAATAAACTCTGTTTGGATATTACCTGTGTTTGCATTCTTCTGTTCTGTGACACATACAGTGCTGAAAAGTTTCATACATTTTAGTGAATCAGTTCAACGGTCTTCTCTCTCACATATATAGTTTTGGAAAATGCAATTTATTGTAATGCATCAGTTCGTATTAAACAGGTTTATGTCTCTCATATAGCATCGAAAAAACTGATGTATCCTCATGAATCAGTTAATAATTAATAGGTCTCTCTCTCATATGTGACATTAACCCTTTTACCACTTTTTGTTACAGAAAAATATTTAGTTAAATGCTGTTTTCGATTCAGTTGTACTCTCTTAAGATAAATGGCACTAAACAGTACCAGATTATGGTTCTTCGGCTTGTAAAAATAGCAGAACCCCCCTTTGAAATAGAGCCTATTTATGAGATTCCATAAAAAAACATGCTTTGAAAGTCCTATATAGAACCTTAATGGTGTTTAAAAGAACCTGTTAATTTTTTGTTTAAAAACTTCCTGCTTTTCATGTGTTGTTATTTTATGTCAGAAAAAGAAAAACATGGGATATGTTCACTCATATTTCATCAAAATAATGGGAAACCAAAATGTACCATATTCATGGAAACTTCATCAACATTTTAAGAAAATCTTCTGTTGTTTGCAGATTCCCGTATAATTTGCCCTAAACTCATGACAAACACACATTGTAAACAAAGTCATTAAAAGCAGCACAGTCAACTTGAGAAATCATTCAAAGTGTGAAATAAAATACACCTCATGACAGAAACATGCCTGGAGCCGATTTTTACAAAAGGTCATTCCGTGTATCCCTGAAAAATGCAATTTTTTTTAGGTATTTGCCTCCAGTAATTCATTCATTATAATAGACACCTATTAAAAAGCATTCTTTTTAATGGACAGTGCAATTTTAAACACTCACACACATTTACAGCTCTGTCTCCACCCAACTGGCTGTCTGCCAGAGGATGGCCAGAGGGTTGAATGTTATGAGCATTGATGCACAAAAGTAGCCCCGACAACTCTTTCACCCCACCATTCTCATGTTCTCCATTTTCACCCTGTGCATATTCCTATTAGATGTGTCCTGGATGCAATTTGTGAAGAGTTCAGAAAAAATAATATTTTCAGTATTGAAAGCAATGAAGAGAATGACTGTTTCCAAACATGTTTCTTGAACACTCCCCTCATCTGCGATTGGTTGGCAATCAAATTACCACGCCAAAAACACACACTATTGGTTAAGCAGATGTTGCTATGACAGGAAGTTAAAATGAACAACTTGTTTTTGGGGAAATCCACATTTACAAAGTTTCTTTTAGTTACATCTGCATATAAGCTTTGATATTAGAGAGAATTGGATTGTCAAGGTCATGGAAATTAATGAAATCTTACAAAAGATAAACAATGAAAATTTCTAGTGAATATTTTTTAAGTTATGCTTTGCTCTAAAATATTTACTCGCTAGAAATTCCCATACAAATCTCCATTAAATTAGTTTTAAAATCAATAATCTAAAAAATGTCCTGGAAATACATTGGACAAAGGTTTTGGAAGCAAAGTTTGTGTTAATCATATCATAATTTTAGGGTGTATTAGTTGAATCCAACACATTGTTTTCCTCACACTGAAAACTCATTGAGAAATTTGCAGTGAATATGGTTCCTCAGTGTTCAGGTGTGAAAACTTCTGTCGAGACGAAACTGTTTCTTGTAATGGATTGAGCTTGACGGGGTCATGGTTTCAACCTGTAGAAACTGCTTTGAAAAATGTAACGAAAGCAAGTTGTCTTTATTATGATCATACACTCAAAAATATGGACTTTCACTGTAGAAAACATCCTTGTTCACATTATTTAAAAAACTCATGTAACTACATGAACTTCATTTATCTGAGTTGTTTCTACTAAAAATGAGTATTGTCAGCTTTGCTTAACAAGTGTTTGTTTAGTCAACCTAACATTGCTGAGTGGAACGCACAAATGAATGTTGACATAACGATTTATTGTTTAGAGTGCATTTTGTAGAGCAAATAGATAATTAGGTAAATTAAGTCAATAAATGTGTTCACCTTACGTAAGTAAACTGCATATATAAATATTATGTAAAAGTGACAAATTCAAATGATTTGTATTTACTCAAAGAAATTTTGTCAGCTTTACTTGAATTTCTTTTGTTCATACAACTAAATTGTTATTTGTACAAATTATTCAAAATAGTTGTTTGAAACCACTTAACGCTGCTTTTTTAAGTAAATCCAACAATTCATTTTTTTGTGTATAATGATAACTGGAATCAGATCCACATTACTATAAACTCAGTATTATTCACTTACAATGTATGTTTATGCATGAGAAACCTGCACTTCCTGACCACAACATAAATCAACCGAATCACATTTCTTAGAGAAGTATTAATGTATGTGCAAAGAAGAAAGTCATCTGTCAACAGTAATTTCTCTTTGACATGCCCTCACTGATTGATAACTATAGTTGAGTAGACGCCTCGGGGATCATAACTAAAGGTAGCGCATTTGATCTTTACTCTATCAAGGAATTTTGCTCATCTCTAAGGTAACGAAGATTACTGTTTGACCCCAGATCTGTGCGTGCCCCATTATGATAATTTAGATTCACAGATAAGTTATCAGTATATCTAATTGAGATGATGGATTTCAGCAAGATTCTTTTTAAACCTCTAAAAACTTCTTATTTTCTAAAATTACACTTGCCAATCAGTTACATCTTGACTTTGTCTCTTTAATGGAAAAAGACATCTTAAGGCAATAGCTCATCAAAAAAGTAGGGGGAAAAATCATTTACTTACCCTCACGTTATTCCAAACTGCTATGACCCTTCTTCCTCTGTGATAACCATATTAAAAATATATCATATTGCAGAACGTCCTGGCTGTCAAGCTACAAAAATGACCAAAAAAAAAGTCCATATGCAACACAGGCTTGTTGGAAAAAATTTGCCTACATTCTTGCAAAACTCCAATAACGTACCTGGATCAATGACGTGATGGGACATATGACATCCAAAGTATGTAAGGTCTCTTTTATTGAATCCAAAAGGTTTTAATTATATTTTCCTACATATAAAGGTATTTTAAAGCTTTTGAAGTGTCAAAAGGTTCGGTTTAACTGTCCAAAGGCCAATACAGCCATTTCATTTGTTATTAAAGTGTAATAAATGTATATATTTTTTATGATTTTACAACATTATATATAAACATAGTGCAAAATGGTATTAAAATTATGTGTAGAAGTCGTTATGAGAAAGAATGTCCAGAAAAATGAATTTCATTGATGTCAATCAGAGTAATCAATATAAGGGGACCATTTTGGATCAAGTCATGTGGTCAATATCATGTGACAGGATGTGACATCATTCAGACAAATGCAAAGGACCACATGGTCATGAAGCAAAGTAACTAACTCCCTTTTAACTATTTGACAAATTCATGTTTTCTCTTGCTCATACGCATGTCCTGAAACATCAGGTAATTCGGTACAACCGCTATAAAACATGGAAAATGTTGTAATATTTTAAAAATTTGTACTAAATATGAAATGTTTGATTGTCCTTTTGCTAGCTAGCAAGCTAACTAGCTAGTTAGCTTGATATCAGCCTGTTAGCATTGTTTGAAAATATCGTCATCCGGTATAACCAAAAGTGTCATTTGGTAAAACCAAAATTTTGGTTAAACCGAATGACTTTTTGGGGGACAAATTTTGTCCATCTTGTAAAAAATGACAAAAGCAGTGTTAATTGATTATAAAAACCACATAATCTAACACTTAATAAAACTTCAAAATTAATCATATCTCCATTGTGTTTTTTTACACTTTTAAAAACCTTATTATACCATTGTGCATGGTTTATAAACTAATACATTTTGACATTTACATCACATAACTATCCTTATATATGGCTTTTCTGATGTAGTAAACTTGCACTGTAGTTCAACTGGTATACCATAGCACTTGCAATGCAGAATGCTCGAGTACAAGTCGTGTAAACTATTAGCCTGACTTCGTCATACTCATATTCTAGGCAGAATGTGAGTCTGATACTGCTCCATTGCACTTGAATTATGGGGCGTGTCTTAACCGAACCAGTAAAAAAAACAAACTCTGCACTCAATTGGATAGACATACAACCAATCAGAGCAACGCAGTAAGTGACGTATGTTGAACTTGTACTTAAACTTTTGCCGAATCCCGTTGGAAGGACGGCAAACACATCTTTCCCATCGACAAATGCCTTGATTGCGGTTCTTTGTTCGTCTTTTAAAATTAATGCGCTGTCGATTTCTTTTATTACAGACGTGATAGCGGAATCTAAACATCTTACTTCTCCAGCTGCAGTCATCGTTGGTGAAAACCAATTCAACCCAAGCGCTCTTTGATGACGTGGGTGGTTACGTAACCGCAGATAGCCTGTCCATCATCGATTAAAGCCCGCCCTGGCAATTTGATTGGCTCGGCCTTCTGGGAGCCGAGCATAATTACTCCACAATGGATCGAGTCCAGACCGAACTTCCCGTCCAAAAAATGTTGTGGGCGGGTTTGGGCTGGCACCCAGGCTAGTAAACTATATGAGTCATGATAAAAGAGCTCAAAGTCTTGTAGAAGCAAGCTAAAATGGCATGGTTGCTTCAGCAAATGTGCTTTTATTTCACGTTTACTTTTGTTAACAGTATAGGTTACGTTTAGGGTAGTGTTTAGCGTAGGTGGTACGTTATTTCAAATGCAATAGAGCATTAATATTTTACTGACTGACAACGTGCCAACAGACAGGCAGAGGTTACTTTTGATATGCAACAAAGTCTTGACTTTCAAATTTTGCCATTTTTTAAGAAATTTAAACAATAAATACCGTTTTATGGCTTTTTAATGTGTTGTGACAGATCGCTGTAGCACCTCAAAGTTACAACACAAAATAAACATGAATGAACATCAGAAGGTATGTTGTTTCAACCACGGAAAAATGTAAATACACACCAAGTGTAAGTCCACTGATGTTAATCTACTAACTCCGTTTGGTTTGTATGTCGGACAAAATGGAGGAGTGGGCGTTATGATTGGTCATACCACCTGTCAATCAAACTCCCGACGAAGGGTGAATTGATGTACCAGGTGAGCTACTCAGCAAGTTTACCACATAAGAAAAGCCATATATGGAGCTGGTTATGTGATCCAAATGTCAAAATGTATTAGTTTACACTAGTGTTCATTTCAGCTGGAAACAGGAGTGAATTGTAGGTACATTTATGGAGTTTTGCTAAATTATAGGTAGAGTCGTGTTTTTCCATTAAATTCATGTTGTTTATTTTCCTTGACATTGTACTCATTAACACTGTCTCTGTCCTGCCCTCCAGGTCGCTTGTCATTCAGTGTCCTGTCATTTTGGACAGCAATGAGCTACTGTCGAGTTATTATCTGTTCTCTTATCAAACAGACATCAGCACAGTTACTGCCTTTAGAAAGAGACGTCAATAGTCATTAGGAAACACATTTTTGCTGGTTTGAATAAACCCCTCACCAAAAACTTATTAAACTTTGCCATGTAACTCATCCAGCACCATGTGAATGATACTACAAATTGCAGCTTGTTCGAGAAGAGGTGTTTTATTGATTGTGTAAAACTGGTGAAAAACCTCCATATCTAGAGACCTGAATATCTTTGAGACTCAAGCCTAATAACCACCCTTCAACATGGTTTTAATTTATGTTATACTTATGTAATCTAAAAGCTTTCACCTTAGTCAAAGAAACAGAATGTGGTCTGGAAACAACTTTTGAGTCTATATATAACTGTAGCTGAACTACAAACACACACACACACACACACACACACACACACACACAATGCAGCGCTGCAGAGTTTGGAGTGTGTAGTAATAAATACAGGATGGCAGTTTCTGTCAGTGTTAAACAGCCATCGGCCCTCAGCTATGTTTGAGAAATGAGCGTTGACTTCATGATGGAATTGGAAGGAGATACAGGTATGAATGGAGATTCAGTTTATAATTATGTGGTTGCTAGGGTGTTCTGGGTGGCTGCTAGCTGGTTTACTGGTCCAAGTCAAAAGAGTCCAAACCCTGGGCTCTAGATATGCCTAAAATACCTTATTTCTTGGTAGACCCTTGTGAAAATAATACACTTAGAAATACACTTTAGCATACCCTTACAAAAAAAGTATACTTTAAGTCCATTTTACTAAGTATACTTAAGTAAAGTTCAGTATATTTTTAAGTATACTTATGTAGTAAGTATACTAATCAAAGTATTAATAGTATACTTGTAAGTGTACTATTTCAATACGACTTGGGACTAAATTGGACCACTTTTTAGTATATAAAAGTATACTTTTAAGTATAATTTTGTATATTTTAGTAATATTTTAAGTGTAACAGTATAAAACTTTTGAGAACACAACTAATTCACTCACAACTACATTTTTCGCTTGTACTGCATCTATACAACAAGTGAAATATAGGTATACTGAGGGTTTTCTAAATACTTGTAGCACTTTTTTTAGTTTATGAAAGTACATTTTGAAGTATATGCTCAGTTTTATACTTCAAAGCTACTTGTAAGTTTTCTTTAAGTGAACTTAACATCAAAGCTTACTATATATATATATATATATATATATATATATATATATATATATATATGCACTTTATGTATACTATATGTTCCTATTCAAGTATTAATTTTATACTTGAAATATATATTTAACTGTACTTTAAGTAGATTTGAAGTAAATTGTACACTACACAAACTTTCACATACTCAGAATTAGTAACATGTCTGTTTTCTTTATAAATCAATATTTTCAAACAATGTAAGTTTATAAGACAGTATGTAAAACCATGTGCAAAAAGTATTTAATAGGTTAATTAAAAGAGTAAACACAACTACAAGCTAAGTATACTTAGAATACTTAATTATACCTAATAGTATATCTCGATCAGAATACAGTATAGGATAAAAAATACTTAGACTTTACTGTCAGAATAAGACAGGTACTTAAGTGTAATTTTAAGTATATTTTTGAGAAGTACATAAAAAGTAGACTGAACGTTTCTTATTTTTTAGTTTAAAAGAGGTCTATTAATAGCACACTTAAACTTTTGAAAAGAGTCCTTCTTACAGAAATAACATACTTTAAAAGAATATACAGTACTTAAGTACTTAATTGTATGTTGATTGTATCAAATAACAAACTACAATTACCAGTGCTTTACATGTGCTTTAGTATGTTAAAAAGTGTACTTTTTTAAGCATGACAAGATATTATTAAACCATAATGATTTAAAATACACTTTAATGTAAACATTCTCTTTTTAAAAGTGTACTTAAGTGTATTAAGAAAAATTAAAAAGTGTGCTCTCTTTAATTGAATTCATGAATTGAATGAATTCATATTTTATTTAATTAATATTAGGTTATTTATATATATTTATATCTATCTATATATATATATATATCTATATCTAGATATATTTTAAGATTTAATGTACAGTAAAGTGCACATTCAATATAATTCAGTACATTTCTTTTTTTTTTTTACAAGGGGACCCTTTCTTATCAAAATGACTTTGATGCAAGTGTATATGCTGTCATATAACTATTTATTATATATTATCAAGCAGATACTTCATTAATGTCCCACAACAGCTGTTTAAACTGACCAAAATGTTTAACAATATTTATGTTTTATTGCATATTCTACAGCAGTGTGATGAAGTGACAGACAGTGGTATTTACCATGGTTTGGGGGCAGAGTACCGTTGGAAGGGGTGGAGGGGAGGAGGATTTGTGTACAGATTGAGCCTGAAGCACTGACTTTATTCCCAACAAACTTGACTCCAGGATGGGTCGTGCCCTTTGCTTCTATGGAAACCGCTAACTGGTTATAATATATATTACGGGCTGTCAACTATGAAAGTCTGTGAACCCTTGACTATGTTAGCACACTCTTGAATTTCCTTGTGAGAAAAAAAAAGACATACAATTCAATTCAACTCCGAGGAGACAAGGGAGGCTGGATGAGAAAATAATCGATATTACAAAAATAAAACAGCACAAATATTACAAAATGTGACATTAAAAAGTGTAAAAGTCACTCATTTTCATAAAATAACTGTCCAACAGTGGCACCCGCAGGTAAAGTTACAGCGGGAGTCTGCATCTCTCTTGCCTCCCCTGAGCCCATTGAGTTTTAACAGACCCCCTAAAGCGTGCGCTGGGTTTAGTGGGGGTAATTGAGAATGAATGGGTGAAAGTCATGTAAGTGGAGGCAATGGCTCTGTCACACTATATTTGGATGTGATCAGTTATGATTGGATATGATTGGTACAAGCGATAAATCTCGTCTCTTGTTTTTGTGTACATTCTCGAATCGGCCTGAATGAAGACAACTATGAGGAAATTAAAGGATTAGTCCACTTTTAAATAAAATCTTCCTGATAATTTATTCACCCCCATGTCATCCAAGATGTTCATGTCTTTCTTTCGTCAGTTGAAAAGAAATTACGTTTTTTGATGAAAACATTCCAGGATTATTCTCCTTATAGTGGACTTCAATGGGCACCAAAAGGTTGAAGGTCAAAATTACAGTTTCAGTGCAGCTTCAAAGAGCTTTAAATGATACCAGACGAGGAATAAGGGTCTAATCTAGCGAAACGATCGGCCATTTAAAAAAAAAAAAATACAACTGTATATGCTTTATAAACACAAATTATTATCTTGCACGTGCTTCCGCTTTCCGCATTCTTCAAAAAGCTTACGTCGTATGTCCTACGCCTTCCCTATTCAACTTACAGAACGAACGTGGCGCCAGTTTAGTTTTTCGTATATACTGTATATATAAAATTGAGGACTTTGCCTCCTCATTTTAAAACACCACTGTAATATAATACATAACACACTTTTAAGATTTGAATTACACTACAAGTGTATATTCAGCAGTGTTTTGAAGCAGTGTTTTGAAATCAGCCATCACTATTTGAGCGCACAAAAAATATTCTCGTCACTTTATAATATTAATATTGAACCACTGTACTCACATGAACTGATTTAAATATGTTTTTAGTACCTTTATGGATCTTGAGAGAGGAAGTGTCCATTGCTCCATATGGAGGCCTCACTGAGCCATCGGATTTCAACTAAAATCTCTTAATTTGTGTTCTGAAGATTAACGAAGGTCTTACGGGTGTGGAACAGCATGAGGATGAGTAATAAATGACATTATTTTCATTTAAGGGTTTATGAGTCTGCAATACTTTTGGGTCAATGACATTACATTCACTTCTTGTCTAAAACTGCAAGACAAACACAATGACTTGCTTTGTAATAATACACATCTTCTATAATGAATATGTGTTTAATTTCTGATATGTTTTGGATGACATGATGCAAAAATGTCAAGGTGGTATAAGTGGAATGATATCATAATGAAGAAAAAAGCTTTTAAATTCTTCTTGTTTGGCATAATCTTTTATTATTATTTAGAATGTCTTACTTTCTAAAACTTCAATTAATAATTCATGGTATTTGTAAACTCAACAATTCATTATATTTGTAAAATATGAGCGTGTGTGTTACCTTGGAAGAAAAAATTTAATATTTTTTTCAAATCCCTTTCAACCTCTCTAGGCCTTGCTAACCATTTCACCATGATAAGCCGGTAAAGCTAGCCGAAAGCCTTCTTTTGCTTGACAAAGCTGTCAGATAACATCATATAAGAATCCTTAGGGATGGAGGGAACAAATCAAGGTGCATTGTGGCACTGAATGCCCCACAGAATGGACTTCAGAAAGGGACGGGTGTCATTTGGTTATAAGTGCAGTGAACTGTTCTTTATACTTCTAGTCACGCTTAAACACAGCTCTAGGCAAACTAGCACACAAACAACTAACCAGTATATGCTTGTTATTTCTTGCTTTTTATGTAATAATATTTTTCTACATCAATATCTAGATCAATAATATTCTTTATTTAGGCTTTAATCTGAATTATGTATTGCTCTACAAACTAGATCCCTCCCTCCAGTGAGACACCATAGAAAGGAATTTAAGCAAAACAGAGTTACCTTCAGTCACGAAAGCAAGACCCCGGGAACTTTCTCCACCCAGAAACCCCCATAACGATTTGCATGAGACATGAGCCAACCTGCCCGCCACATCCACAACCAGACTCCAGTGAGGAAAACCATACTGATTACTGAAGCGTGCAAATGTGTTGTTGACTATTAGTATTGATGACTATCTATCTATCTATCTATCTATCTATCTATCTATCTATCTATCTATCTATCTATCTATCTATCTATCTATCTATCTATCTATCTATCTATCTATCTATCTATCTATCTATCTATCTAAAGCACATATAAAGTATGTGATTATGATTTTAACTCTAGTGTGTTATTTGATATTACAATTAACACACAATTAAGTGACTGAAAACATTACATTAATTTTAAACTTAAATACTGTAGTAGAAAGTATGTTATTCCATAATAAGGACTTGTTTTAAAAGTATGCTAAAGTGTCTATAAGAAAATAAGGTACTAGGCATATATTAACTCTTTCCCCGCCATTAACAATTTTTCACGAGTTCGTGTGCCCATATAATCTTAGCTTAAGTGGTAAACAGATTTGGCTTGCTGTCTGCTATAGAGGGGCTTGGAGAAGATTTTCTACTCGAGCTCCAATTGCCCCCCTATAACAGGCAAAAAAAATTAAAAAAAGGAGGAGGGATGCCAAAAGAACTAACAACAGGAAGAGGTACTGTAAGATGGTGGTTTTATACCTTGGTATTAATTGGAAGATTAGATGGGCGTACTCCTCCCGAAATTACGTTTATTAACTTCACATCTCGTCTTTTATGAGAAAATGCTTCCCCACCAAAAACAGATTTTACAGATTTCTGTGTTTTCACTGTTATAAGGTAGGGGACGCATCAGTGTTTCGGAGCGTGTATCAAACTGCCAAAGTCACGCCCCCAGTGGCGAACCACTGAAATTTCGAAACTCTTATGATGTAACGAAGCCTCGTTTACTGAAATCACATGATTTTCACATTCCGAACCACTGATTCGAAACAAAAGCTTCGAAGCTTCATGAAGCAGTGTTTTGAAATCACCCAATCACTAGATATTGTTGAATAAAGTCATTATTTTGTTTTTTTTGGCGCACAAAAAGTATTCTCGTTGCTTTAGAATATTATGATTGAACCACTGTAGTCACATGAACTGTTTTAAATATGTCTTTAGTAGCTTTCTGGGCACTGAAAGTGTTAATTTTCTTGCTGTCAATGGAGGCCTCACTGAGCCATCGGATTTCATCAAAAATATCTTAATTTGTGTTCCTTTGTGAACAAAGGTCTTACGGGTGTGGAACGACATGAGGGTGAGTAATTAATGACAGAATTTTCTTTTTTTTTTTTGGTGAACTAACCCTTTAAAATATTTTTTAGCTCGAAGTGGGCTGGTACACATCGACACATATTTTAATCTATAGTGTACCCTCACATTTTAAGTTCAGCTAATTGCATATATTATATATTTAAACTAAAAGACATTTTTATTTAATTGTAAATGACATCAAATCAAGTGTCTAAAATATTACGTTCAGTTTACCCTCAAGTATATTCTTTTAAAGTATTTTATTTTCTCTAATAACCCCCCCCCCCCCTTATATTTAAGACAAAATATAAGATGACAATACCATAAATACAAAACAAACCTAACAACAAACAAACACACACACACACAAGAAAGTAGGTTTTACATGTGATTATGTGAAGTGTAGGTTCTAAGTTATGTTTGCATGTGTTTATCTCCATCTTGTATGTATCCAAATATATATATATATATATATATATACAGTGCTCAGCGTAAATGAGTACACCCCCTTTGAAAAGTAATATTTTAAACAATATCTCAGTGAACACAAAAACAATTTCCAAAATGTTGACAAGTTTTCAACCACAGGTGAGTCTAATTATTCAGTACACAGGTGTCCAGCAGACAGTTGACTATAAAAGGGTGTTGAAACCCCTTCCCATTTCATGCTGTCAGCAATGGCACCACATGGAAGAGAAATGTCACAAGACCTGAGAAAGAAAATAATTTCTGTACCCCAGAAAGGTGAAGGCTACAAGAAGATCAGCAAAGCTTTACTTATCAGTCAGAATACTGTAGCAAAAGTGGTACAAAAGTTTAAAAAAGATGGAACTGCAACCATCTCACAGAGACGTCCAGGTCGTCCACGGAAGTTAACACGTCGACAGGAGCGTCTTCTGATGAGAAGGGTTGAAGAAAATTGGCATGTAAGTTCACTGCAGTTATCTAAAGAAGTAGAAAGCCAAACTGGGGTGACTATTTCCCGTGACACAATACGACGTACACTGCAGAGGAATGGCATGCATGGGTGCCGTCCACAAAAGAAGCCTCTCCTAAAGCCCAGGCACAAAAAAGCCCCCTAGAGTTTGCCAGGGCCCATGCTGACAAAGATGAAGACTACTGGGACTCTATACTCTGGAGTGATGAGACCAAGATAAATGTTTTTGGAACTGATGGCTTCAAAACTGTATGGTGTCGCAAAGGTGAGGAATACAAAGAAAAATGCATGGTGCGTACAGTGAAACATGGTGGTGGCAGTGTCCTTATGTGGGGCTGCATGAGAGCTGCTGGTGTCGGGAGCTGCATTTCATTGAATTCACAGATGTACTGCTCTACACTGAAAGACAAGATGCTACCATCACTCCGTGCCCTTGGTCGTCATGCACTTTTCCAACATGACTATGATCCTAAACTGAATATGAGCAATATAAGCACTGTATAATATAATATGAGCACTGTATATGTAAAGCAGAGTGTTTCCATAATAAGTACTTTAAACAAGGTTTTCCACGGTTTTTGGCCATTCGTTGAATGGCCTTGGAGCATCCTGTAAAAATCGTAACATTATTCTGCACATATTACTCGCAATAGACAAGGTACCTCTACAAGATGTTTCTTGTATCATATTAGACCGCTATTTTGCTTCTCTTGTTGAAATCAGCCTTGAATGAATAAGATCATTGTGTCTTTGTCGTACAACGCCAATGCCCCCCTAAACATCCCCTAAACAAACTAAAAGAGTCCAAATTTGCACTCTACAGTACGCAAGCACCGCCACCCCGAAGCCTGTCCCTCGGTGCAAAAGACTGATGTATTTATCCTGTTTGGGCATTGAAAAAAAGAGAAAACTTCTACTTGCAACCATTTACTGAAAAAGGGAATTAAAATCTTTGGTGTAAAGACCCTATTAGTAGCAGGACTCATCATTTGCATAACAGTAGCCTTATCCTCCAGCTCATAAGAGAGAGACGCTTTCTCAAATCTCTGAGAAAAAAGGCCTCTTTGGAAGCGAGGAGAGCTAATAAGCAGCACCGTGCCTCTAAAAGCAGAGAGAGAAAATGAAAACAAGGTTTTTTCGGGAGGTTAGCGTGGCTGTCTACATGAGGATGGAGGCATGACGGCCAAGAAAATGACAAACGCAACAGCAGCTGAAAGATCTTGATGCATGAGATTGTTAAGCATTGACAGTGCAAATCTCCTATAGCCTGAGTGACCCATCCTTGTACGGGATGTGGAGATTAAGAGGAAGTTAACTTTTAGTTATGTCTTTACTGTCATTTTTGATCAAATTAATGCATCCTTGCTGAACACAAACATTTGAAAAGTACATACACATAAAAAGTAAATGTACCCTCAACAACTTCTACATATGAAACTAACTGTGACTCAAAGGCACTTTGCATATTTACGATATTTGCAAATCTCTTCATGTGAACTGGTGACTAAAGCAAACCGCTCACACTGTCTCGGTACTGTAAAAGGTGATTGTTCCCCTTTTTGTGAACTAACAGAATCACATTACACATAAAACAGTTAAGATCCTATGTAAATGGGGTTTACTGTGGATTTGGCACAGAAAGCTATTGATTTGACTCTTATATGCTGTTATTATATTCACAATAATGACACAGTATACCTGTTTGTTTTGCTTCAGGCCAGGTTGTTACAGTAACACCAATGGGTGTCATTCACCACCTCTCTTGTCAGAAATTATATCTCGGGCATTCAGTTTCGTGTTTGAGAGTCAGTTGGCGTTGTGCTTCAGTACCCGCCAATTCTGTATGAGAAATGCAAATGTGCAGTTGGCAGTACATGTTACAGCAGAGTGACCTGATTTTTCTTTTGTAACCATTAAGGAATAATACTGTAAACCGTTTGGCTTGTACAGGAGAGTGTGTTATTACTTTCACTTACTTTTATAAGTCATGTATTACAATATTGTGTTACTCCCTAAAAAAGTAACTAATTGTGTTCGTTACTTTTTTTTTGAAAAGTAATAAGTTACATTACCTTTGCATTACTTTTTCTCATCTGGGCTGGGCTTGCTTGATTGCTTTTTAATAGCAACAAAAAAGTTCTATTTTTTGCAAATGTAAAGGCCCTTTCACACCAAAAGTGAAATGAATAAGCCTCAGACTGCAAATTCATGCCTGTACAGTAGAGGGCGCAGCTCAAACAAACCTTTCAGTTGTGCTGCCATTCTGGATTAAAGAAGAATAGGATACAGGAGAAGAAAGTTCAACATTCTTATTTCTGAATCTAATTTGTATAGTTTTATATTTGAAGGTCAGCAGGAAAGACATTGGTTAATAAAGTGAGATATAAAGTATATTTGTGTAATTTAATATATGGACCCTATTATATATTTAATTATGGGCTTTATTTTAACAATCTAAGCACATGGTCTTAAAGCACACGGTGCAAGTACACTTAGGGCGTGTCTGATTCCACTTTTGCTAGTTTAAGTATGGGAAAAATGGTTGGCGCGCCCGGTGCATGGTCTAAAAGGGTCATCCCTATTCTCTTAATGAGTAATGGGTGTGTTTTGGGCACAATGTGCAATAAACCATACAAAGTCTCATCTCCCGTTCCCTTTAAAAGCCAGTTGCACTCGCGCCATGGCGGATTCGCTATTTACATGGCGGAATTTGCAAGAGGAAAAATTGAACGCTTCTCTAGGGAGGAAACAGATCTGCTCGTGTGAGAGGTTAAAGCGTGCGAGTAGACCATCTACGGGAAAAGCTGGATTCCACCAAAACATTTTTATATTTATGCATACAATAATAATCTTTTACATTGTAATCCTTTTATTTTTAATATTTGCCATGTTTGTGTGCTGCTGCGCATCCCTGTGTGTGTAATAAGCAGAGTGTACGTGCGTTGTGCACCCGCATATAGGTGCCTATTACTAAAATGCTGTTTAAATAACAAAACAAATATTGCGGCATTGACTTTAGACCAGGTTTCAATTGATCAATGGTGCAGTCTATTTGAGTTGCCTCAAAATAGCAACACGCCAACAATGCACCTGAACACACCTTGTTTTCAGATCAGCACGCCCATAAAAATATATGCAAATGCATTTGCTATTTAAACATGACATGAAAATTATAACTGGGTCGGACTGAAACTAGTGAAAAACGCTTGTATCGCATCTGCCGCCGCATTGTGCCGAATGTATGATACAGCCCTATTATAGTTTTGTATAAAATTCCGTGATTGCTTTTTACTGTTTTCATTCATTTTGAGGAATACTGTTTTCGTGTAAGTGAGATGAGTAAATGCATGTTCTCATTTAGTCTAGAACTACGATAACCATCATGTTCACACAGCGCACACAACACCTCTACCCTTTATTTCTCTCAACATGAAGACAGGAGAGCTGTCAGTCAATAAATGTGAAAAAGTAACTTGTATTACTTATTTGAAAAAGTAACTTTGATATTTTGTTGTAAATTAAAAAAGTAATGCATTACATTACTATTTACTTAAAAAAGTAATCTGATTACATAACTCAAGTTACTTGTTATGCGTTACTCCCAACACTGATTACTTTGCTGTAAGAAATACCATTGTCCTGTAAAGTAAATATTTTTATTATTATTATTTTCCAATTTTTCCATATTATATATTATACATAAACATGAAATTATTTAATTTACAAATAAAGAAGTAAATATTAAGAAGTAAATATTAATTTTAAAAGTAATTCTAATTAGTTTACATAAAACAATATAGTCTATGCTGCACTTACGGCATGTGTGTGTGTCTGCTGTTGGGGCATGTATGTATATTGTACTACCTGTGGCTGGATGTGTTTTAGACATGCCACCACAGCGAGACATAGTGAAGCCATCCTGAGCAGAGCAGGAGAAATATGCCTGAGCCGCCCACTGCGTCAGTGAAAGAGACTGAGCTATTGTCCTGCAATTTCCCTCACTTCATTACTGTCACACTAAGCAGATGGTCCCTTTCAGAGCACACACACACGCGCGCGCGCGCACACACACACACACACACACACACACACACACACACACACACACACACACACACACACACACAAACAGCCTGAAACTACTACGCACATGGCCACTCAAACACACCATCAGTGTGAATCACTCTTTCACAAACAAAGACACACACACACACACACACACATACACATACATACTGATTTCCATAGACATCATTATTTTTATACTGTACAAACTGTATATTCTATTCCCTAACCCCAACCCTACCCCTAAACCTACCTATCACAGAAAACCTTCTGCATTTTTACATATTTTTAAAAACTTAATTGTGTATGATTCATAAGTAGTTTTCCTCATAGGGACGAAACAAATTTCCCCAAAAGGTCAAAAATGACTGGTATTACTATCCTTGTGGGGACATTTTGGTCACCATAACATAGGGAATACCAGGTACACACACACACACACACACACACACACACACACACACACACACACACACACACAAGCAATATGGCTTCTTAATTAATTCCAGGCCATGATCCACATTCAGTGCAGTCAAGTCATTAGCATAATTCGCTTTGCTCATGAGCGTTCAAGAATGTGATTTCAATTATGAAAAACTAAATAAACTAAACCCTGGGTAATTGAATACCACAAGAAACAAACACACTGTTTGATTTAATAAGCAGGTCTGGAATTAATTTTGCTGTTTGTAATTTTACGCATGTGTCTAGTGTTTGGATAACATAAAGCATTTGCTGCCAGTAACTCCATGCAAGCAGTAGAGAGAAAGTCTGTCAATATTAGCATACAAAAGGATTTGCTAATTGCTGTTATAACCATCTGCATTATCCACACAGGAATATGCAAATATATTTGTTCACTGGCCTTTGAGGTGATCCTGCTAATATCAAAAATAGGATGGTAATGCTTCTCATTGCTGTAATTTCAAAGGTACATTGTGTAATTTTTTTATTTTAAAATAATTTATCCTATCCCATTTACAGGTTTTTTTATACAATCGCTAGCACTCATTACTCAGTATAGGTCATGTCTTCAAAACTCTTCACACATTGACCACAACAGCAGTCTATGTGATCCTCAGCAAAGACCAAAAGAACCAGACAAGTCCTTTGCACAGATCCTATGGCCAGTTTCAACTCCTCCCCACCATATGCCAACATGATGTATCCCAATCTTCAGGCAGAAGTAACTGGATGAAATATTCTGAATGATATCAATCCACAATTCTGACTTGTGATACAGACTTGAATCATAATCACACCATGTTGATTTGTCTGGTCAGAGCAGAACTGGCCTGGTTTCACCCAAGGTTTTTTCTCCATTGTCTGTCACTGATGGAGTTTGGGTTCCTTGCCTACTGTCTCCGCTGGCTTGCTTAATTATGGACACTTAATATTTGGCAATATACTTGATTTGACTGTTGGATAAGAACTGAACTGGGTCTGGATGATGACATCACTGTTTTCTACTTAGCTGCTTTATCACTTAATTGAACTCATTTCACACTGATGATCTGTATAAAGTTATTAAACAGAGCTGAATCAACCCTGAACTGACCTCAGCTAGTCCTAAAACTCAGAAGCGTGAAACTTCATCGACCAGGTAACTGCAACTTAACTGAACATTCCCATGGAATCTCTGCCCAAGCCTTGAAAAATCCAAGTCATCGATGGAGGCCCTATTGAATGAGGCTTCATCACCCACCGCAGCTTACCACTTCACCTTCAAATGGGAGCCTTTCACCAAGAATATATTTCCCTGCTGATAACCAAATATCTTTAACATCTTCTACTTATGGGGATTTCTTTGGATGGAAATTCACAATTCTCAGCTGTGCTGGTCAGACAAACAATTCACCCGCTAGTCCTCCTTTTGCTACACTCACTATCTTCATTTTCCAGAACTCTCCATAGGCACTACTTCTATTGAAAGCTAATAATTATCCATCTGTAGTCAGATACATAGCCATTGATTTTCTCACAGATCTCCTAGAGTTGTAACACAACTATTTTGGTTGTTATAGTCATTATTCCTGATTCAACTACCTAACCTGCCTTCTGCTTTTGCCACTGGAGAACTGTTGTTTAATCATGTCTTTAGGTATCTTAGGATACCAGAGGATTTAGTGAGTGACAGAGGACTGCAGTTCACTGCTTTATGGAGAAATTGGGGCTAACAATAAGTCTAACATCAGGATACCACCCACAAACAAATGGCCAGGTGGAGCAGCAGGTTCCCTTCACACATTCTGTTCTACTAACTCAGGACACTGGGCCTAGTAATGTCCAGGGCTCAAAACTCCCTACGCCACTCAACTGACTCCTTTCCAGTGTGTGCTGGGATATCAGCCTCCATTACCACTATGGAATGATAACCCCACAGAGATTCTGGCAGTGGATGATTGGTTCAGATGCAGTGAAAAAGTCTGGGAAGACACCCATTATCACCTTGAACAGGTGGCACAGACATACAAAACTTTTTGCAGACCAGTGCTGTATCAACAACCCTCAATACCACCCTGGAGATCAAATATGGCTGGCCACACGAGATCTATGACAACCAAATACATGTAAGAAACTCAATCCCAGATATATAGGACCTTTCAAGATTCTTAAATACATCAATGAAGTCACCTACAGACTCAAATTTAATCATCACAGTTAACTAGCTTACTCTTTTCATGTCTCCCACTTGAAAGCAGTTGTCCCTGGCCCCCTAGCTACCAATCTCCCACCAGCTACCCCACCACCTCCTCTAGATACTGAAGGACAGCTGGCAGACTTGGTCAAGTCCATATTAAACTCCAGGCGCAAGAATGGTAAGCTGGAGTATCTTATAGACTGAGAGGCATATGGACCAGAGTAACAGTGCTGAATTCCAGCACAAGACATCCTGGTTCCAAGAGTTCCGTGCTAATCAGAATGCTGAGGTCCTCATCCTAGGGCAAAGGCAAAGAATAGCAGTGCTCCTGGAGTTAGCTCTTTGGGGAGGGTACTGTCAGAACAGTAAATGTCTTGGTTATTGTTGTAACCTCCTTTTCCTGATGGAGGGAACGAGACATGGCATCGATGATTGACACTAGGGGTCATGCTTTGGAGCTCCACTTCTCCGGACATACAGGTATAAAAGGAGCCGGCATGCATCCACTCATTCAGGTTTGTGCTGAAGAGTCGAGACAGTGTCTCATCCATTTCAGCGGACAGTTCAGCACTGTGGCAGGAGGGACACCACATCTTGTTCCCTCCATCAGGGAAAGGAAGGTTATAACAGTAACTGAGACGTTCCATATCTGTCAGTCACTTCAACATGGTGTCGATTACTCACACCGTCACAACAGCTGAACTGTGTTACGAAGGTTTTGGTGGTGCAGATGTTCGGCAAGCCCCAGTGTGCCATGTAACAAATGCACTCACAACAACGTAACCTACCCATCGCCCCACGTAAGCTGTGTAGTCCTTTTGTACCACCTGGGAACAGAGATGACAGTATTTACCATGGGAATAGGTCGCTTCAGACGGTCTTTTGACCTTTTCTCTTTTTAATAAAAAAATTCACAGCTGTGCAGACCTGAGAAAGCATTTCCTTTTTCCATGCGGAAAAGGAACACTACAGAGACCATATCCTGTTTAAAGCAAGGTTAACGAGGAGAATACATCACAGGGGAAGTACCGCACCAGGAAGAAGTCTCTGTAGTTGGTCCTGCCTGAAGAGGGAGTTATTTCTACAAGCACAGTGACTGTCAGCAGAGACGGAACTCTGCCTAGTGGAGAACTCGGGGAAACCGCATCATGGAGGATACCTCATATGAGATTACCATCAGGGAATCACTACATATGGAGCACTTAGTTACAGTACACAGGCTGACCCGAAGGGGTATGCATCACGAGAACTGGGCCTTGCATCGAATTTGGTGAAGGAATTTCTTCCCTGCCACAGGGTGCTGAAAAGTAAGATACATCCAGGGTTCGCCGGTATGGGAAACACCACGTGGTCAAAGAAGTGCATGTTATCACCTCAGGGAGGGAAAAGGCGCTATATGCAAGCAGTACACTCTGCCCGTTACCCGTAACTTATGTGCTCGTACCCAAAAACACACAGGAACGAAATTAGATATTGTAAATCTCGCAAAGGATATTGGGTGTAGTCCAGCCTGCTGCTCTATATGTGTCTGATAGAGAATCACTGTTCACTAGAGCCCAGGAGGAGGCAACACTTCTCGTGGAGTGTGCACTAACTCCTAAATTGGATGGCATACCTTGGGTCTGGTATGCCAAGGTAATGGCACCCACAATCCAGTGGGCCATCCTCTGTTTGGAGGCAGCCTTCCACTTCTGCTGTCCCCCAGAACAGAGAAAGAGCTGCTCAGAGCTTTTGAAGCTCTGCATGCATTCCAAGTAAACAATGCATACTGGACACAGCAACGACAAGGCTGGGTCTGCCTCATCCCGAGGCAGAGGTTGCAAGTTCACCACTTGGTCCCTAAAATGGGTAGTGGTAACTTTGTCACATAGCCTGGCCAGGGTCTTAGGATCATGTGAGAGTATGCTGGACAGAACTCAAGGCACGTTTTACTGACAGAGAACACCTGCAGGTCCCCAACCCTCTTGATGGAGGTGTGCACAGTAAGGAGCACCGTCTTCAATGAGAGGGCCCAAAGTTTGACTGTCTCCAGCACCTCAAAAGGAGCTCTCTGTAGGCCCAGCAAGACCACAGAGAGATCCCATGAGGGAATAAGGCATGGCCTAGTAGGATTCAACCACCTGGCACCTCTGAGGATCCTGATGATCAGGTCATGATTCCTCTTGAGACCTACTGTCCTACTGTGTTGTGAATGCCAGTTTGCAAACAGACTCCACTTTGAAGTGTATACCCGCCTCTTCAGAGGGGGCTCTGGCTTGAGGGATAGTGTTTATCACTGCCACTAAAGTCTACTGTGTCCCATTCCAGAGGTCTGGGACATGGGGAGGCAAATTGTGCCCCTGTCCCTTGAGAAAGGAGGTCCTTCCTCAGGGGAATTCGCCAGGGAGGTGTTGTCACAAGGAACATGAGTTTAGAGAACCCAGTCCGGTTTGGACCAGTATGGCGCAACCAACAAGACTTATTCTCCATCCTCCCTGACTTTGCACAACATCTGTGCAATAAGGATTCAGTGGGGGAAACATATTTGCATAGGCCCCGGGCCAGCTGTGTGCCAGCATATCAGTGCCGAGGTGAGCCTCGGTCAAGGAATACTACAGCGAGCAATGGGAAGATTCTTGGGAAGTGAATTGGTCTATCTGCACTTCGCCGAATCGACTCCAAATCTGCTGGACCACCTGGGGATGGAGTCTCCACACCTCCCTAAAAGTCACTCGTTACAAATGCATGTCCTCTGGGTGATAGAGTTTGCCTGGGATGTGACTGACCCACAGCGACTTCAGATTAGGAGACAGCAGACACGTTGGGATGGCAGACATGCGTCGTGAGTGTAAACAGCTATGTTGTCCATCCGGACCACCACATGCTTGCCCTGGATCAACACTTGAGGCAGTTGATGTGTCACTGCAGTCGATGTCCTCTCCAGCAGCCTGACGCTGCATACCCATTGCACACGGCTCCCTAGCCAGTCTTGTACACGTCTGTTATGACAACAAAATGCCTGGACACTTGTTCTAGGGGAACCCCTGCCCCTAGAAATGCAAGGTCTGTCCAAGGGCTAAATAAGCAATGACAAATCAGCGCGATGGCCACGAGATGTGTGCAGCTGCGCCATAACTGCTGCCATATTCATATGAATATGTTTTTTTCCCAAAACATATTCAGGGAGTTCAGCACCTGACTGTCATTGTTCATAGTCACTTTGCTTGGCTCCAAAGAGCAAATCTGAATGAGTGGGTGCACGCCTGGCTCCTTTTATACCAATATGTCCAGGGGAGTGGTGCATACAAATTCCACTTATCAATTTTCATTGGCCTTTTCTCAAAATATTAGAGGTGATTGGGGCTCCCAAGTATGACCTCTAGTGTCAGTCATCGACACCACGTTGAAGTGGCTGACAGGTAGGGAACTACAATTCAGAACACTTTAGTATACTTTTTTTTCAAATGGATATTTCTGGAGTTTGACACACAGACATGGGAAGATTTTCTTCTCCTCCTCCCTCCTGCAACAGGCCCCGCAATAAACCTACAGTTTAGATTTTATAATTTTATTGAGAACCACAATCTAAGTGATGTTATTTTTCTTCATGTGTCACACAAGCTGATACTGTCACATTCAAAGCTCAAAAGAATTCCGGCTGAAAACGTTCCCGCTTAAACTTAGCACCTGTTACACATATTTCAAACGAAATCTGCAAACATTGAGGGGGATATTTATCTAACCAAAAATCAGTTCACGAGATAACCAAGACTTGCAAAGTGTAGCCCCGAGGTAAATAACCACAGAATTATCGTGATTTCACTTCACTTTATCTGCTATGTGTTTACTCAAACTCAATTAACAGCAGGGACTAGTAAAGTTGCAAGTCATGTAAAGAGTCTAAAGTAAGGTATGATTAGTTATACTTAATTTAAAGATATATAGGCCCGGTTTCACAGACAGGGCTTAGCCTAAGTCAAGATTAGACCTTAGTTCAATTAGGATATTTAAGTAGCTTTTATAAATGTTCACTAGAAAAAAAAATTACTAGTGTGCATCTTGAGACCAAAACATTGGCAATGACATATTTTAAGATATGTTAGTACAAGTTGCTTTCAAACATGCATTTTAGTCTAGGACTAGCTTAAGCCTTGTCTGTGAAACCGGGGGATAAAATATAAATCGATGCTTATAAATGAAATTACACTGGCAGTAGTATGCAGCAGTGCTTACCAAAACTTTACCATAAAAAAATACAGTAATAGTTTACAGGATGATTTCGGTGACTTTACTTTAAAGTTTATAGCGATTTATCTCATTAAATGATTTAATGCTAAACAACTCAACTATTCAAAATGTTCTTGTTTCTACTGTAGCATTTAATTCCTGCTGCTATTTTGTTGTTGTTGTTTATAAAAAAAAACTACATTTTTACAATGTAGAGTGAAGTTCTGATTAAAACTTTTCATTGAATGACAATGCTATTAGTAAGCATCCAAAAAGCTTATAAATAGACTGTTACAAAATATTAGAGATTGCACTTGTGCATTTTTGTGTGCCTTACAGTTTGTTTAATGTTCATCAGTAATACAGAATTTTTATCAGTCATATAGAAAGGCTGAATGATGATATGAATATTATGGTCATTAAACAAAGGGCAGTTGTAATATGGCAAACATATTTTTCAAACATATTCTCTTCTAAACTACAGTAAGAAAGTAAGCCTGCTGCTTTCATTTGAATTGGCTCAGTCTTAGACAACAATGAACAGCTCCAGGTCTGGCCTGATTGATCACACTAACTTCATTACAGCACAGTGACATTAATGAGAAGAACAAACTTATTTAAGTTAACTGCCTGTTCCTACTGTGACAAGTTTTGACAGAGTGCAGTTTTCAGATACGTGCTTCAGTTCTCACACTGTGCCATTTAAACTCTATCTGAAATCTGCCACTCAGGAATCTGATTAAGGACCTTCTCAAAGAATAGAAGGACATATCTAACATTCCTCAGACCTAAATGAGATTTTGTGTGCAATACATAATTGTGTACAAACTCACCAACATGTCATGCAGAGATGTACTTAATATATTAATTTTATATGTAAATCTTTTTTCTTTTGTCCTTCCTCTTTCATTTTTTATCAACTTTGTACTTCAAAAACTTCAGAAAGTGTACATTTTAAATTATCTTACTATCTTCAATCACTTAACGTTGACTTTCTTTAATGCATTTTGAATAACCTCTGTGCATGAAATGTGCTGTATCACTTTGTTTTGGATGTTCTTGAGTTCTGGGATGGGTTCCTAGAATTGCAACAGATAATTCATGTGTAATGTTGATTGTTAAACAGACACTAACAACAACACAACTTCCTTCAACTCCAACCACAATTAAATTGTTGGAATTCCCCCCGAGGCAGGAGACTTGAAGGTGTGGATCTTTGAAAAGTAACGATTATCCAGGATGAAATGAAAAATGTCTGTTAAAAGTTGCTACACCCCTGTCCTGCAGGTGACAGTAATATCAGCAAAAACACTCGTCAGTTTATTATATATCATCTATTGCTATTGCTAACAAAGTAATCATATTGCCCCTTACAAATAAGTGCTATCATAATACTATGTATATCACAGTACTGAATGGTTACCATATGATATTACCATATTCATGTTAGTGCCTTACTTGAGATTTCTTTTGTTTTGGATTATGCCCAGCAATGATGGATCAATGGAGAGCAAAACTAGAGGGAAAATGGTGTTTTACCGTTTATTACCAATAAACTCCTGGAGATGGGCTCTGACTGTGCTAAAAAGGCTTGGCATCTGTCCCAGTGTTGACATACAAAAGCTCACCAATATCTAATCAAACCACCTCCAAACTCAGATAAATGTGGGAATTTTTTCGCTCACGGTTAAGTGCTGTACTAAATGCATAAATTAGTCTGGTGGCTGACAGCCTGGCTTATGGCTACAAAAGGAGATGAACAGCAAGTTATATACCCTTTATCGAGCCTTAAAGACCCGTAAAGGCACAAACACAATGTTATCGTACATAAAGATTAATAAGGGATACTGACAATGCTTAACTTGTTCACAACACCAAACATATGTAATTGGATAAAAAGGTTCAGTTTCTATAATTATTCTGTAAAAACATGCATGAATTACTATAGTAATAACAAAAACAATATTTCTAGGTTGAAGGTTCAACACAAGTTAAGCTCAATAGCATCTGGATCAGGTTTTTTTTTTTGTTGTCCTATCTATTAATTTATTCAAAAATACATTAAATTCATAGATATTATGACTTGGACATACGTATTTAAGGATTAGCATGTTTTTGGCCCGATCGGAACCAAACCTTGAGTTTGATTGTCAATCATTACCAACAAAAAAGTTTACATTTTGATTCACGGCTTCTAAGGGACGCCAAAATGTTCAAAGTGGGTTATATGGCTATAACTCATGAACGGAATGAGATATTTTCACCAAACTCGGCACACATATGTAAGAGCTCATTCTGTGGTTGTGTGAAAAAGGATGCGGCAACTGGCCACTTGGTGGCGCTATAACATGGAACAAAAAATTAAAATGGCTATAACTATGCAACCTGAAGTCTGATTGACTTGAAAATTGGCATGGGGTGTCTTTGTCCAAGAAGCCATGACTGTCTAGAACAGTGGCCTATCTCAAAAAAACATGGTCGCCATCGGCCAATGAAGATTGAGCACCAATTAGACAAGGTTATTGGAGGCCGATCGTAATGAAACTCGGTGGGCATGTTCGACTCATGGGCCTAGAGGTCTGTGAGAATTTTGAAAAAAATTGGCCACTAACAAGCTTTACGCTTCTGTAATCACATGGTGTTTCACACATCCACACAATATTTGATAGATCTTCTCATACTAGAAAAACTGCTGTCAATCAAATCGTTCTTTAAGTATTCACAAGTATTTTGCGAACTAGTCTTAGGTTCTGAGGTCACTCGACCTCAAAAAAAAATAAATAAAAAAAATTCTCTGAATTCAATAATTATCAAAAAAAAAACAAAAAAAAACATTGAACTTTAAAACAAGGTCATTTATAAAATGGGTGTGGTCAAATGTTCAAATAAGCCCATAATTCCTAAACGAAAACTCAGAACTTCACGAAACTTGGAGATCACATGCGACATATGACTCTAAACAAGTGTGCAAAATTTCATGGAGATTGGGCGAAAAGTGGAGCACATATATTTCCTTAGTAAACTGCCTATATTGATTGTGAATGGTCTTTTCCATCTCTGATCTAGGTGGTTACAGGCTTGAATAATAAATATTAATACCAAATAAATCATAATACCATTTTACGCATGTGCTTAAAGACCTTGAAGTGCTTGAACCCCGATAATTGCTGCTCGCAGCTGTATTCTTTTATTTTTCTTAATATTTATAATATCACTGTATATAATATTTGTCAGTTATGATTATTATTGTCAGTTGTGATTATATATAATATTATCACTATATATAATAGTTAATAGAAAACAAAACCAAAACACAATGTGACCCCCAACAAATGTAATGATATTCATGAATTAATAATTCATGACAGTTATGAATAAATAAAATACTTTTAAAAAATTGTACACGTATTCAAAGTGAAAGGATGTTATTAGTTCGTCTGATGTAATGCTTGAATGTGAAAAAAGTGGCTAATGCACATTTCTTCAATACTAATAGGCGTAATTCTGTCTTTGTCGACTGACTCTCACTGTCATATTTAATGAATACTTTTCACAGATTAACAATTATGAGGCCTGACCATGGTCTAAAAGAAGGCTTATCCACACTTCAACTCTAAATGAGGCACCAATCAATCAGAACGGCCAGCATTATTCTGCCTGTCCGTCTGAGAGAGAGAGGTACTGTGCCATTGTTAAATGGTGCTGATTGGCCGACTGGCTACTTCAACCACCACCGGCTCACGGGTGAAAGGATGTCCATGTCGAGTTTTCTTTAAAACTCAAAACACCTGCTTTTTAAATGATCACCGTCTCCTGTGTTGAAGCACTTTTTGAGGGAGGTGGTCTGGGCTGGACGGGGTGAGGGGTGGAGGTTGGTGCTGTTGGTTTGTGGAGGGCGGTGAGTGGGTATGTTTGAAGACCTTGGCTCACAGCCACAGTTGGAACAAAAAGGCGTACTCTCTTTACATGCATAGCCAGACAGACTAGACTATTCTGGCTTCCAGAAGAAAAAAAAAACGTAGAAAAAAACAGACCTTTTTAGTATTTCCTCCCAAAACATTTTAAGAGATTTTCATTCCTATTTGTTTATTGGCCACAATAGAGGTCACACTATGCAAACTGGCTGGATTCGATTGCATTTGTTTTCAATATTGCATATGAAGCAGAGAGCAAACTGAAGCCGTCTCTGCAAACATCAACAGAGTGAACAAATAAGAGAGGATTTGTATAGCTAGTATTGGATAGACAGGTGCAGAAGAGAGAGAGAAAGAGAGAGACCCATCAGGTGAGGTGCTCTGGACCAGCGTTCATTCAGTGTTGAGACCTATTAAGTCGTACATCAGTCAAAAGTAAAATATAACAGCATCAGGTTTTAGTAATAGTAATTTCATTTTAGTAGTTATATATTTTCCTATATGTACAGTAAATAAAGTTTGTTTCTCAACATATCTGGGAACATTTAGGCCTGGTTTCACAGACAAGGCTGAGATTAAGCCAGGATTAGGTCTTAGTTTAATTAGAACATTTTATATATGTGCCAGAAAAAACATAACTGGTGTGCATCTCGAGACAAAACAATGGCACTGACATATTTTAAGATATGTCAATACAAGTTCCTTTCAATTAAATCAGCTCAAAATGTCTAGGAGTAGGTTTAAAGGGTTAGTTCATCCAAAAATGAAAATTATCACATAATTTACTCATCCTCAAGCCTGGTGTAAATGACTTTCTTCTTCCAGTCAAACACAATCAGAGTTATATTAAAAATATTCTGGCTTTTCCAAGCTTTATAATGGGAGTGAATAGTAACCAAGATTTTGAAGCCCAAAAAAAGCACATCCATCCATCATAAAAGTAATCCATACGACTCCAGCCTTCTTAACTTCGGAAGATCTTTATTAACCCCCTGGAGCCGTATGGATTACTTTTATGATGGATGGATGTGCTTTTTTTGGGCTTCAAAAATAAAAATGATACCATTCACTCCCATTATAAAGCTTGGAAGAGCCAGGATATATTTTAATATAACTCTGATTGTGTTTGACTGAAAGAAGAAAGTCATTTACACCTTGGATGGCTTGAGGGTGAGTAAATTATGGGATAATTTTTGGGTGAACTATCCCTTTAAGTCTCATCTGTAAAACTGGGGGTTAATGTTTTGTTTTTGTTGCTTTGTTTGTCTTTGTATGGGAAGCTAAAATTTTAACACTAAAGAAAGCAAAATGTTAAAATAATTATTAAAACTGAGGATGAAGCTAAAAATAAAGATAAACTAAAGTTAAATCTAAAACTAAAGCCAGAATAAGTTTAAACTATAAAGCAAACTCTAACTCCCAGTTTCACAGACAAGGCTTAAGCCTAGTCCCAGACTAAAATGCATGTTCAAGCTGTTTTAAAGGGGTGGTTGATCGTTATTTAACTTTTTAAACTTGTGTAATGTTGCTGTTAGAGCATAAACAACATCTGCAAAGTTACGACACTCAAAGTTCAATGCAAAGGGAGATATTGTCTTTTAAAGAATTTGCTGTTTAAGGACTACAACAAACTGCTGGTAGGGACTACAACGAGCTTCTTTCTGGGTTAGTGACATCACAAACCCCAAAATTTACATAAACCCCGCCCCCGAGAACACGCAACAAAGGGCACGAGTCCATGTTGGGCTGCTTTAGAGAAGAGGAAGAGTTGTTGTAGTAAAGTGTTGTTACCATGCCGTCATTTTATGGCAGACTGCTTCACAAACGAGGGTAAATTAAATGCTGGATTTGCACAAAAGATTAACATGACGGCACATGCTAGTTGATGAGTTGAATCAACTCCACAGCAACTACATAAATTTATCCACTAACCATTCAGAAACATTCAGTTTCATTCTAAAAGTTGTAACTTCTTCCTGAGTCTCTCCATCAGTGTCCGACTCCGGTTTGAACAATGTAAGGCTGAACATCGTTACTGACAATCCTCATTTTGGCTGCGTGAGATTCTCCACCTTTGTTGTTGTTGAGCAACCGAAACGTGAGCTGTTAAAGTGTTAAAGTGCCATTTGTGGGGTATTTTGAGCTGAAACTTCACAGAAACATTCTGGGGACACCAGAAACTTATATTACATCTTGTAAAAGGGGCATTATAGGAAAGCAACTTGCACTGACAAATCTTAAAATATGTTAGCGCCATTGTTTTGTCTCAAGATGCACACTAGTAATGTTTTTTTTTTTTTTTAAGGCACATTAATAAAAGCTATAAATGTCCTAATTGAACTAAAGCCTAATCCTGGCTTAATCTAAGCCCTGTCTGTGAAACCAGGCCTAAAACTAAAGCTAAAATGAATGTTAAACTTCAGGTTAAAGCTAAAACTAAAGCTAAAATAAAGTTAAATCTAAAACCAAAGACAAAACTAAGCTTAAACTAAAGCTAAAAATGATGCTTAAAAAATAGGCTAAAACTAAAACTAAAGTTATAGCTAAAGCCAAAACTAAGCTTAAACTACAACTCTAAAATTAAGAAAGTCAAAAAAGGGCTTCCTGAATTCAGGTAACATGTGACTTAATGCTATTTTCTACCTTTTCAAAAGAGGTACCATTAATTCCTTTCTCTTTCTTTCCACTGAAATCAGCTTAATGCCATTTTGCCTTGTCAATAAGAGCACTCCATCAATCTGTAACAATTGCATATTTCAACAAAAGGCTTATTAAGGCATTCCCCTTCCTTCCAAAAAAAGATTCCCCATCAATTCAACCTGGTTCTTATAGCGATCAATGCCACACTCAATCTCTCTCTCTCATTCTCTGCCTTCTCTGGCCTTTTCATTCATTCACCCTTGGTGCGTTAACTATTGTGTGTATTTGTTTGTGCGTGTGTGTGTTTCTGGGCAGTGTGTCACTCAGGGCAGTTAAAGTATGCCCAGTCTTTGGCCAGATCAAGATAATTAACTGAAGAGGTCACAAACTAATGAAATGAAAAGAGTTCCACAAAATGGTGCTCACTAATCCTATTTGCTGAGACATTATTCAAAAAGCCAAGAATGGAAAAAGGGAAAAGAGCAATGTGGGGCATTATCAGTGAGAAGGAATAGTGTTTTAAGAATATAAGCTAATTTATCTTACTGTGTTCAATATAATCATTTTAAATGACCTCACATCTTAACGGTTTGTTTTTATTTATTACAGATAAATGATACACATTGAATGCAGTTGTGTTTCTGAATAAATACCATAGAGAATACATATTTATTTCAGTAGCTTTGCGGGGATTTACAAATGTATGCAATGTTGGATGTAACTACCGAATAGTGTTTTAAAGCCATTTTAATAAGCAGGTTCATTTGTGAATTATTTTGGAGATTTATTTAGACATTTATTAAGTGGCACTTCAGCAGGGAGAGGCAAAATAATATGTGAAGTACTTTGACATTTACACAACAAATCACTACAAAACAGATTTTATTGTGGCACAGAATGCAGTGCCTACCCTTACAGCCTTTCAAATGTGAACAGATACCCCTAACTTTAAGTCATGTGGTCTTAAGGAAGCCTATTTCCGCCACATAAGAGAAAAAAGTCATAAATGGTAAATCGTGGTAAGGACATAGTCATAATTATGACTTTAAATGTATAAATTATGATATAAAATGCAGATATTTTGACATTACACTATATCTACTTCATAAATTTTTGGCAACAGATTACAAGCAATATTTTTAATTAAATTCAACAAATAGAATTGAGTTAGAATTAATCAAATTGTAACGAAGGGAGACTCAGGCTGAGATCCATTTGCAGCTTTTATTCAAATGAGAGTGGTCGTACAGGCAGGGTCAAACAGGAGCAGACGAGAACAGCAAGGGACAGGCAGAATCGTAATCCAGGTACAGGCAGAGGTCAGGACAGGCGGATATCACTCACAGAACAGTATAACAGGCAAGGGTCAGGACAGGCAGCAACGGGTCAAAGAGGAACAGACAGGAACGGTAACAGACAGGCAGACAGGGAAATAACGCTCGGAATTGTCACAGGGTGAATCAAGACTTCGCGGTGAGGTGGTGTGAGTGAAAGTCCTTTATAGTCCTGATAATGAGCTGCAGCTGGGTGTGGTGATTAGTGTGGAGTGATTGTGAAGTGAGTGCAGGTGATGAGCAATGGAGGATCGTGGGAAATGTAGTCCGGGATGTGACAGGAACATGACAGGAACAGATGGTGATCGTGACATAACGCCCCCTCCCGGAAGGCGCGTCCTCGCGACGTAAATGGAACAGCTAGGGAGGGGGGTGGGTGCATTGGGGACTGGTATGCGGACATGAACAGGGTCCCCAATGCAGGTTCCAGGAACTCGACCACCATGGCGGGTCAGGTGCTACGGGCAGCCACGGCAGGTCAGGTGGCTCAGGCGGCCACGGCAGGTCAGGTGGTTCAGGCGGCCACGGCAGTTCAGGTGGCTCAGGCGGCCACGGCAGGTCAGGTGGCAAGGGCGGCCACGGCAGGTCAGGTGGCTCAGGCGGCCACGGCAGGTCAGGTGGCAAGGGCGGCCACGGCAGGTCAAGAGTCTCTGGCGACCACGGCGGGTCAGGTGGTCTGGGCAGTTCAGGGACCGCTGATGACCGCGGCCGTGCAGGGTTCCCACCACAAACTCCCCACCCCTAGGTATACTGCCCCCCCAAAAAAGTTCTTGGGGATTTCAGCGGGGCCCGTCGCAGGTTCGTGGGTAAGGAGTTCGGGTGGCGGCGGCAGGGCCAGGCGTGTGGGTGAAGCCGGCAGGGCAAGACGCCTGAGTGGCGCTGGCAGCGCAAGGAGTTTGAGCGGCGCTGGCAGGGCTGGAAGCTTGGGTGGTGCTGGCAGGGCTGGAAGCGTGGATGGCGCTGGCAGGGCTGGAAGCTTGGGTGGTGCTGGCAGGGCTGGAAGCGTGGATGGCGCTGGCAGGGCTGGAAGCTTGGGTGGCGCTGGCAGGGCTGGAAGCTTGGGTGGTGCTGGCAGGGCAAGAAGCACAGGTGGCGCCGGCAGGGCAAGAAGCACAGGTGGCGCCGGCAGGGCAAGAAGCACAGGTGGCGCCGGCAGGGCAGGAAGCACAGGTGGCGCCGGCAGAGCGAGGAGCACAGGTGGCGCCGGCAGAGCGAGGAGCTTGGGTGGTGCTGGCAGACCGAGGAGCTCGGGTGGCGCCGGCAGGACAAGACCCTTGGACGTAAGAGGGGAAAGAACAGAAGGAGCCTTCTTCCTCCTCCTCCTCCTCTTCCGAGGATGAGGCGATGGTTCACCGACTGGAGCGGTTTCTGGAGCAGACTCACTGGCTGAAGCGGGTTCTGGGGTGGACTCCATGGCTGGAACGCCCCCTACCTCCGTGAGCACCGAAGGGGCGGCCATCTTGCCCGTAGGCACTGGCAAAGCAGCCATCTTGTCCATCGCGTCCAGGGCGCTTGAGTCCATGGCGACTGGTGAGCTTGAGTGCGTTGCAACCGGCGAACTTGAGAGCGTTGCAATAGGCGAACTTGAGAGCGTTGCAATAGGCGAACTTGAGAGCGTTGCAATAGACGAACTTGAGAGCGTTGCAATAGACGAACTTGAGAGCGTTGCAATAGACGAACTTGAGAGCGTTGCAATAGACGAACTTGAGAGCGTTGCAATAGACGAACTTGAGAGCGTAGCGACCGGCTGGCTTGGGTGCGAAGCGGCCACCGGGCTTGGGAGCGAAGCGGCCGGCAGAGGCTTGGGAATGCCAGCCACTCGTGCTGAAGTCAGCGGAGGATCAGCCACACTGGAACGTAGTCCTCTGCGCCCTTGGATAGATCCAGAGACGTGACGTGACACTGCACGGTCAGCTGAGACGTGACGTGACTCTGGGCGATCAGCGGAGACGTGACGTGACTCTGGGCGATCAGCGGAGACGTGACGTGACTCTGGGCGATCAGCGGAGACGTGACGTGACTCTGGGCGATCAGCGGAGACGTGACGTGACTCTGGGCGATCAGCGGAGACGTGACGTGACTCTGGGCGATCAGCGGGGACGTGACGTGACTCTGGGCGATCAGCGGAGACGTGACGTGACTCTGGGCGATCAGCTGGGACATAGACTGGTGTTGTTGTAATGGTAGCCGCCATTTTGTGAATGTTCTTTGATGCGGCGTCCATTACGTGATCAAGCATGGTGTCGCGTTCTTCTGCGACACCCACAGTAAAGGGAGATCCGCTCAGTAGTAAAGCCTGTTCAATATAACATTCCAATGTCCCGTCGGGCTGATGAAATGGCATGAAGGAACTGAGCGGATCAGATAGTCCACCGCGAAAAAATATCATGAGGCACTCCTCATTAAAACAAGTTAACGGTGCCAGTTCAATAAAGTCCATGACATATTCCTCAATGGATCTGTCTCCCTGACGGAGACCTATTAGCTGAGCCGATGGGTTCATATTAGAGGTGACAGAAACACTCACGGTAGCTGCTGGATCTTGGTGTGGCGAAGTCTTCTGTAACGAAGGGAGACTCAGGCTGAGATCCATTTGCAGCTTTTATTCAAATGAGAGTGGTCGTACAGGCAGGGTCAAACAGGAGCAGACGAGAACAGCAAGGGACAGGCAGAATCGTAATCCAGGTACAGGCAGAGGTCAGGACAGGCGGATATCACTCACAGAACAGTATAACAGGCAAGGGTCAGGACAGGCAGCAACGGGTCAAAGAGGAACAGACAGGAACGGTAACAGACAGGCAGACAGGGAAATAACGCTCGAAATTGTCACAGGGTGAATCAAGACTTCGCGGTGAGGTGGTGTGAGTGAAAGTCCTTTATAGTCCTGATAATGAGCTGCAGCTGGGTGTGGTGATTAGTGTGGAGTGATTGTGAAGTGAGTGCAGGTGATGAGCAATGGAGGATCGTGGGAAATGTAGTCCGGGATGTGACAGGAACATGACAGGAACAGATGGTGATCGTGACACAAATGAATTTCTTAAATGTCAACCATTTAAAACAAGTAAAATTTAAACAAATCAGACAGACATGAATTTGAAGATCAGATGATAACAAGCAGAATCACTGAATCACATGATTTAACAGAGGTTTAGATGTTGATGTTAATGTTGGTCACCATTATGGCGATCAGTGTTTCACCTGGTTGGGCAGTTTGACTCTGCTTTTTATGTCAGTTTGTGTTTTTTTGTAATGGTGTTTGCTAATTTTACACATTTTTAAAAGGTTGACTTTTAAGGAATTAATTTGATTAATTCTAAATCATTTTAAAATGATTTAAAATTTGATTGAGTAGATAAAGTAGATTACTTTTTTACAGCGTTTACCAATACTTAATGTACTTTTTCTAAACTCTTAACACAGCAACATACCTATATCACATAATTAATTTTCTGGCCAAAACCATATTTTGGTAAACAAATACTCTAATACAAAACTCTACATTTCAAAATTTTAAAAACCTTTTCTACATGCTAACTCTATCAAAACACAGCAAACCTGATTCAAAATCGAGTCATTCTGTCAAAACACTAGCAGTAGCTCATCCAACATGAATATATAGTCAATCATAGTGTCAAAATACTAACAGTTGATGGCATTATGAAAACTGCATTACCTGTCATGTTTCGGTTCTACCTGCAGAAAATATGAAATCTATTGTTTTTTTAATTCAGATTCCTTTTACTGCAGTACGTAAGCCATTCTACATTTTTGGTTGAGTGTTGAATGTGTGCATTCTTGGCAACATACTATAAAGTAAATAAGTCATTATTTTATAGAATGTACGGTAGAAGAAAAAAAGAAGAAGAAAGTAACAGAATTGCTCAGGGCAGCCAATGGTCAAATGGGTCCCCTATGCAGAACTTCACGTGCCCCCTTGACTGAAATTGCTTTCTGGGGGTGGGGTGTTGAAGTTTCATTTTTGGATCATCTAACACTTTAAACCTTTGTAAAATGAGGGCATTTTTGTGTTGAGTTTTGCAGAAAACATTGAGAAAATTGGAATATGTGTGAAAACAGGTGAAATGTGTTAAACATTTTGAGCAATGTGTCTGTGGTTTGAGAACTGAATTAATTGTTCTGGAAACTGTCAATTGAATCAGTTATAGTGTGTTAGCAATCGTGAACAACGGTAAGTTATGTAATTATGACAAAAAGTCAAAATTGAGAATCAAATGAGATACTACAATTAAGACATTAAAGGTGCAATATGTAAGAATTTTGCAGTAAAATATCCAAAAACCACTAGGCCAGCGTTATATATTTTGTTCACTTGAGTACTTACAATATCCCAAATGTTTGTAATTACTTGTAAATCGTGAGAAAATTGCAATTTTATCCAAGGCTCCGGAACGTGTGAGGAGTCACCGGTCAATTGCGTCATACCTGCGTTACCCTCGGTTTCCGCTTTTATTTTGTAGAAACCATAGAAACACCGAAGACGCTTTAATATATTACACGTTTTAATAGACAAGGGAACAACAGTTTTGATATATTTATAGACAGAAAACTAATTATTGTTATTTAGCTCAACACATTTAGTCTTATTGTTTAAATCTAATTTTCTTGATTTTTTGCGAGTACCATGCTTTACCATGCCTCAGAGAAAACACTATTTTGTGAAATAGCTAACATAGCATAATCAGATGCAGCTTTATTTTTAGTAACAGTAATACAGAATTTTCTCCATCATACAATACGTTTTAAAATTAATTACATGTCATTTATCAACACAAGCCATCCAGCATTTATTATGATATTCTAAAATCGATCTATCTTACTGCAGTGTGTAACTGTCTCACAGCAGCCACCGAGCGAACGCACAGAGTAACGTTATAACATCATTTTCAACACACTCAAATGTATCTAATATGATAAACAGAGCTGCGTTACCTCATACTCATGACCAGAAAAGCGGAAGCGGCACCAGCGATTGTGGCATAATAAAAGTCCCGCTGTTCGTGAGGCGTGTGTTTCACAATCGCTCCAGCAGCCTCGTTCAGCTCCCACAACACTCGCTCCTGCTCTGCTTCATACTACAGTAACGTTAATAATCGCATCCATGAACATGATTTCTTCCCGAGTCGTATCCCGATTATTTCCACCGGCCGTTGAGGTGAAGACCACGTCCCAAGATTCCGCGCTAAAACTTGGCGTCATCAAGCTACGCCTTTGTTTTGAATAGACATCTAGCAACCTCTAGTGGACAGAAAAATTTACATATTGCACCTTTAATCATCATTCTTTGCCATAATTGTTTTTATCTCATAATTTCACACTTTTTGTGTCATTATTATGACTTTTTATGAAAAATTCATAATTATGATTTACAAAAGCATGATTTTTTTTTTTTGTATATGGCAGAAACGGGCTTCCATAAAACACTAGAGTGTTCACGATTAACAAAAGGAAAATGTTAAACACATGGACCAAGTCCAGAAATGTACTCTTTGTGTTCATGTTGGTTTTTCACCGGCAGTGAAAACTTTTACACCATTTTCAATGAAAGTTTAAATTTAATGAGTGAAATTTAAATGTAGTGTGCTATAGCCATGAAGTAAAATGTAATACCATATTTTCCTTAAAATTTGAATACATGTCAGTGTACACATCTCAATCATGATAAATATTAATGTTTTTTTTTGTTTTTTGTTTTTTTTGTGGTCGTTCCACATGACATTTCACAACCAACTAACCTAACGTGTAAAAAATTCATGTGTATTCAAGTCACTGGGTGTATAAAGTGCATTTTAACATACTTTTGAATGTATTAATCAATATGTACACTTTCTAGGCTCTTTTGACTTGGGCCAGTAAGCGGCCACCCATAACCACCATGACAGAAAACTACAGTAGTACTACTACAGTAATACCACTAGTTAAGATTTTGTTAGTGTACAGCAAAATATAGTTTTTATGTGAAGAACATCTAAAAACTCAGTTTGGAGTCAGTAGTACCACTCGAAAACAGCCAGACCAACCAGACCCCCTGGTTCTTCCTTTATCCAGTGAACAACAAACCCAACAAGGGTCCAGCTCCAGTTCCAACAGTCATTAGACAGATATAAGCTCACTATCAGAAGTCTAGCAGCCCCCTGCTTTAATGAACTTAATTAGCAGCTCTGTCTGTGTGGAATTACCCTGAAAATCAGGAATGCTGGGCAAAAAAAGAAGAAAAAAACTGGATAGAAAGCTGAAAAGAGCGAAAGAGCCACAAAGAGGGGGGGAAAGAGGGTGAATAAAGTGTGCGTGGGGGGGGGGGGGGGGATTAAAATAGTTTGAATTGAGTCCACACTCTGCACATTCATCCGTTATTCTGCTCAAATCTGTGTTTTGTTCAGGCCAGAGTAAAGTAACGTCAATCATCTCAACCCGACTTAAGAAATTGTTATGAAATTGCTTTCGCACATAATGAGGGTCTCCACCACCCGAACCTCCCATCTATATTAGCCCTAAAGGTCAAGAGAGAGCGAGCGAGAGAGTGAAATTCACCACTACCAAACCGCTCGCCCTCTGGACACACATCAAAGTGACAGGAGCGTCCAATCAGATTTGTCTAACAGGCATTACATGATGAATATGGTGCAGCCGTGGCACAAAGGCTTCTTTGTGTGGGCCTGGAGTGAAGGCCATTCACAGCTCCAAACAGCCAGCCAGGGTGGAAGTAAATGGCCAAAAGGCTCTCATCAGAAAAAAAAAAGAGAAGCCAAACTTGTGTGGTACAATGGTCCATGCAAATGACTGCAAACCCCCCCGTCCACAACTCTGTGAGACACGGTTAGGTCGTCTGAAGTTTAGACAGCTTAGTGCTGTCAAAGTGTTAGGCTCGGCGTTTTCAAACTTTCTTCTTTCTAACTTCTGAGTGAAAAGCAAGTTTTATCTCCCTCCTCCTTAAAGACAGAAGTCTTGTGATTTTTTGTTAGGATTTATAGACATCCTGAGGCTTTTAGAGAAAGCAGAAGAGTTTTATCCGTAGATGGAATGGCGGGAGGCTGTTGTGAAGTTAACATGCAAGAAAAGAGAAGACAGAAAAATGTGGTATTTGCAGAAGCCTAAAAATACTAAACAACTACACTGGTAATGTGAAAGTCAAAATGTAAAAATGAATTGGTCAAACTTAATCTAGTCACATTTATAATTTAGTCATTTTAATTTTATTTATTTATTCAAAATAAAAAGATCCCTTTAGAAATGTTTACTCATTTTTATTCATTTTCTATTAGGTTATTTTTAGCACTGTTACTAAAATTCAGGACACATCTAAATAAAGTTTATAATACTGACTTTTTTAGCAATAAACATTAAAAAGTGACGAAATGTATAAACGAGGCACATCTGAATCAAATGATTGTGAGATACCTGATTGATCATCTGATTCATTTTTGAAGGCAGCATAGATGTATCTTTTTTTTATGCTCAAACATTCAAAAAATTTATATGAAGAAAAATATGTTTTTTTTTCTCTAGACTTTAAATTCAAACATTGCTCAAAGGGCCATAAAAACAGACCCAGGTGGGATTACCTTTGGAGGAAAGCCACTACATGCCAAGACAAAGTCCACTTTCATCACTTTACAAGCAACAGTGGCTGAATTCTTATCCACATTTAGTTTATGGTCAGGCTCCGCCCCCACAGGTGATTCTGGGTGTGGCTAGAAGCATCACTCTGCTATGGGCCCTTTAAAGGGATAGTTCACCCATAATTTACTCACCCCCAAGCCATCCTAGGTATATATGACTTTCTGCTTTCAGCTAAAAACAATTTTATATTTCAAAATATTCTGTCTCTTCCAAGCTTTATAATGGGAGTGAATGTTGCCATTTTTTGAAGCCCAAAAAAAGCACATCCATCCATCATAAAAGTAATCCATACAACTCCAGGGGGTTAATAAAGGCCTTCTGAAGTGAAGCGATGTGTTTTTGTAAGAAAAATATACATATTTATAGACTTTAATCACTAGTTTCCGGTAACGTCCATCCACGCGTTAATAAGAGAGTCGAGTTCCGGCATATGATTTAACATTTGGAATTTGAAGATCAAGGTAAATTGTATTTAATTTGTCTTCCAGGAAACATGCAAGTATCTTCTGTTGCTTCCGAAGGTCAGTACTAAATGAAAAAAAAATGATATTCAAGCGAAATAAGAAAAATTTGGACTGCTTCATCCTGTTCAAAAGTTTTCACCCCCCGCCTCTCAATGCATCGGGTTTCCTTCTGGAGCATCAGTGAATGTTTGAACCTTTTTTAATAGTTGTGTTTGAGTCCCTCAATTGTCTTCAGTGTGAAAAGACGGATCTCAAAATCATACAGTCACTGCTGTAAAGGGTTCAAATATGCAAAAGATGGTGGAAAACTGAAGAATTTTTGGGACCTGGAGATTTTTTCTGAAGAACAGAGCTCAGTTTAACTGCTCAGAGACTCATGAACAACCATCACAAAACAAAAAAACAGTCGTAGATCGTCCAGGTAACCACACACAGTATTGAGAATCAATGGTTCACATACTTATGAATGGGGTTATTTTAATAAATTCAGCTATTTTTTTATCTTGTGGATTATATGTAAACATCTATGTAAAATATCTTACTCAGGACAGTACTAAATAAAAAATAACATTTTTGTATAAAAAATAACATCAGCATTTTGTATTATCTCTTACTTTGTTAAAATTTTGCACATTTTCACAGATTCTGCAAGTGGTTCACATACATTTTCTTGCAACTGTATATATATATATATATATATATATATATATATATATATACAGTACTGTGCAAAAGTCTTAGGCACGTCAGTATTTTCACCCCCCAAAAAAGGTTTTAAGCCAGTTATTTATATCTTTTGCTGTAGTGTGTCAATATCCGTTCACATTTCCAAACATTCATTTTGCCATTAATTGTAATAATCCAGTGAGATTTTTGAATACACAATAAGACTGATAACAGCCGGTGCTCCAAACAGTGATCTGATCATGTTGATGTATGGGTGCAGTTGAATATAGCAATCACTTGCACTGAATATCACATTTCAAGAGTTCATTCTCTTATAAACTAAAGTCGGCCCAGTATTAAACACAGTGACATGTCATTTTGGACCCCATGAAGGTCAGCAAAGATGAACTATATTTCAAAATGAAACAATAACCCACCAGTAGGTGATTTATGCTGAGTACATTTTTCTTTTGGTGCCCTAAAAGATATAGAAGAATCCATAAAGAGATGAATAATTGCTGTCATAAATCACTCCCTTATTTTTTAAAACTCCAACCGAGAGGGTTCATCAGCTAGCCAATGGGGTGGAGCAGATGTGTCTCACCAAACACAGGCACGTGGCTCACACCTGCTTAGAAGAACTCTTTATGGTGGCCGAGGGGGCATCAGTGCCCCCTTTGAGATGAATGGGGGGAGCATTAGTATTTGCCTGTTTTTGAAGGACCTTAATTGCTCAAATAGATCTTTATCTTGCCTTTTAGAACCACAGACCATCTAAGTTTTTATGCATGAGCTGCACCCAATAAACTCTTGATGGATCATTAAATGGGGTCTTTGTGTTTTATTGTCCCCATGTATCAGCCTGCAGCTGAAATCCAAGTCATTATTTCAATTATTAACAATAAGTAGTGTCGTTATATATATATATATATATATAGAAATGCATAAAGGCACCTATGAGGATGGCAAAATGACTTCTTTGAGTTGGTTTGACAGGGCTGAAAAACTCAGTTGGGGTTAAACACTGACAATAAAAATTTAGACTCTGATAAGAAATAGCCCATATAGTGTCTTTGTAAAGAGACAAAATAAGTCAATAAGCCCCATGAAGCCGTGGTTTACAGTGAATTTATAACAGCTAAGGGGTGTTGTTAGGCACGACTCGGAGAGATATACATTCATGGTAACGACGGCTTCACAGGGCTTATTGCTTTTATAAAACAGTTACCACACAATACAAATATTAAAGCCAAAAAATATGCAACTTTCATGAAGTAATATCATTAAAAGCCTTCTTTCCGCTTGAAAAAAATAGTCCCTGACCATGAACAGCAACAGAAGTTACATTATTACGCCATTAGATCGTGGCAAAGATTGTCTTAATGAGCGAGTCATTCAGTCGCAAAGACTTTTATACTGAAACTTGTTGTGAACACGGAACAAGACGCAAATGACAAATGCTTTGACTAGCGCTGTCAGTGTCAGCAGGGCACCGGAAAACCCATTAAATGTTAAAAGGACGACATTCAAACAGAGTTTTTTATTATGAACATAGGACTGACCTGAAGGAAAATGCTAAATCTCAATGCAGGTAATCTCTCTCACAATACTCTTCATTATTCAGTAAGCTTCAATGAACAAAATCAATTTGAGAAAAAACATATGTTTACATTGCTAAGAGTGGTTGCTAAGACACATGCAGCAACATACACATTCAGTGGCGCATCGATATGTAATGCGAAGTTCAGCTGTATGTTTCCGGCAATAGACCTTTTTCACATTTCTTCTGGGTTTCTCAAAAGCGAAAGTCGTCATAGTTGGGTAAAATTCTATAGTGGTGAATGAGAGAATACATTAAATATATTTTTTGTGTTTCCATTTGCTCAAATAGCAAAAGAAAAACTCCACAATAGTGTTTTCACAACTTTCAAAAAGAGGGAAAATAATAGAGAGCGATTGATAGCAGTCAGACGAGAGAAAGATGTCATTTTTACCATCACTTTAAGAAAAACCCTCAAAGCGGGATTAACTCGTTTTTTTTTTTTTTTTTTGTAATTTGATGCAAAGGTAATATAGTACTAAGTATAGTGTTACAAATGTACATACATTTTAAAAAAAAAAAAATGAAAATATAAAAAACTGCAGGATTTACATTACTGATGACCGTTAAAACCATAGACTGTAAAAAAATCTGGACGTAGCGTCCGTGACGTCACCCATAGAGTTCTGAACAGCAGTTTTGAAGCGAAAATGAGGCCGCGGCCATCTTAGCTGCGCGTCACCGCACGTCACTCCCGGATAACTGAAAATGGGCAAAGAGGCGGGGAGGTGGTTTGAGCTGATATGACTGGTTGCTGAAACCACTCCCGCCTAGCTCGACGTGACCATGTTAGCAGCAAAGGAGCAATCTATCTATCTTAGATACGATCTAAAATATTAATGAAGATAAGTTTTATCATCAGAACGTTCTAAAGGTTTACTGTCAATCTACAGTGTTTTTTTTTAAAGATATAGATGCTCCAACACCAGTGTTGGATGTGCAAATAACAACATGGAATATCAAATGGGACTTCATACCTTTATAATGAAATTGAGATCGCAAGATGAATCCAATCTGTGGCACATGATTGTCCATTGCAAAACAAAAAAATATTTCACATTTCTTCTGAATGATCTGCTCTCTGTCATCGTTCTTCAAGAAAGGATGCAATCTGAGCAGCCTTTATGTTGTAAAACTGTATACGATCGTATCTAACAAACAAATGAGCCTGTGTCCAAAGTATATTTTTTTCAAAATAGTGCAGCAGTTTTAGTTATAATATCCAAGCAGTGCTGTCGGATTTTGATATCCTCCCGCCATTGTCATTGCAGTAAATCTCACAATCAAAATTTTCAGCCAATGCCACGATCCAACAACGTGTGTTCTGTGTCTCTTCCCCATGCATGCACATCTACACAGACATACATCAGTCTCGAATATTATGCAGCAAGCCATATTTTATAATATTTATTGTATAAAATAATCGAGAAAAAAAGCACAAAAACGGCTGAGATGCCAAATTCAGCGGCAGCTGAGGTAACATGACGGCTCACAGACAGCAGCGCAATCTACCTGTCACTCAAGTGACCACACCCTTAATTATGCAGAACTTTAAGGCTTAATATAATTTAAACGGATAAGTTATAAAAAAATTCACCCCCCTCAGAGTTGTCATGAAGGGCAAAAATAGCAGTATAGACCAAAACCACAATTTGAACCAACTTGTAAACATGTTTTTTTCTGCTATAAACTTGGCCAATTTAACATGGAACTCTATGAGATTCTGCTCTCCTTTGGAGCCTGTCCCTAGCGGCCAGTCGATGAATCGCAGTTTAAGTTACTTCCGTATTGGCTTCACGAGAGAAAGGGGGAGGTTGCCGCTTGTTTAAAACGCGCCTCATAACAGTCTGTGAACAACGGCTTCGAACGCGGCTCAACCAATCAGAATCAAGGGCCAGAACTATTCGTTTATGTAGCCCCGCTCTTTTCAGCACTGCGCTCCTTGTCTTTTGTCTTCCGGTTTGTATTTCCACAGCGATCTTATGTATTTATGAGTGAACTGCTCGTTTTAAAACCTTCTGGGTGTATTGACATTTGTTAAAGGATTAGTCCACTTTTAAATAAACTTTTCCTGATAATTTACTCACCCTCATGTCATCCAAGATGTTCATGTCCTTCTTTCATCAATCGAAAAGAAATGAAGGTTTTTGATGAAAACATTTCAGGATTATTCTCCTTATAGTGGACTTCAGTGGCCTCCAGACAGTTGAAGGTCAAAATAACAGTTTCGGTGCAGCTTCAAAGGCTTTAAACGATACCAGACGAGGAATAAGGGTCTTATCTAGTGAAACGATCGGCCATTTTCGGAAAAAAAATACAACTGTATTATAAACACAAATAATCGCCTTGAAAGTACTTCCGGTTTCCGCATTCTTCAAAAAGCTTACGCTGTATGTCTTACGCCTATCCTATTCTACTTACGGAACGAATGCGGCACCAGTTTCGTTTTTTTTTTTTTTGTAAGTAGAATAGGCGTAGGAGATACAGCATAAGCTTTTTGAAGAATGCGGAAACCGGAAGTACGTTCAAGGTGATCATTTGTGTTTATAAAGCATATACAGTTGTATTTTTTTCTAAAATGACCAATCGTTTCACTAGATAAGACCCTTATTCCTCATCTGGTATCGTTTAAAGCCCTTTGAAGCTGCACTGAAACTGTAATTTTGACCTTCAACCATTTGGAGTCCATTGAAGTCCACTATAAGGAGAAAAATCCTGGAATGTTTTCATCAAAAACCTTAATTTCTTTTCGACTGAAGAAAGAAGGACATGAACATCTTGGGTGACATGGGGGTGAGTAAATTATCAGGAAAAGTTTATTTAAAAGTGGACTAATCCTTTAAGACATCTGCTTTAAACATTACAATGCTCACAATAACTTTCATTAACTCTACAACAAGTTAATCCACTTCACCAGCTAATTATTCTTTGACAGCGATGACATAGAAATGTACGGGGCTAATTCAAAAACGGAAGTTCAAAGACCCTTTTCAAAGACGCGTTTTAACGTGACAGTAAAAATGACATCTTTCTCTCTTCTGACTGAATCACTCTCTTATTTTTTTCCTCTTTTTGAAAGTTGTGAAAACACAATTGTGGAGTTTTTCTTTTGCTATTTGAGCAAATGAAAACACACAAAATATATTTAATGTATTCTCTCATTCACCGCTATTGAATTTTACCCAACTATGACGACTCCCGCTTCTGAGAAACCCGGAAATGTGAAAAGGGTCTATATTATAAAGATGGTGGCGCTCTTGTCTCTCTGGCGCGTAAGGTCTATAAAGGGTGTATTTTTTTATTCTTCCACATCCACAGGGATGTTTTATCACCTGTCATGCAGGGAAAACATACCGACTTCCCAACTCAAGTTTGAACATTTGAGTCGTAAATCAACCAGAAACACTGCATATTCATAAATAGAGCAGATTTATTTATAAAAACATTTCCACAAAATATATTTGTTAAATCACTTATGTACACCTACTAAAAATGGACAAGTGCATTGAAAAAAATCTGCCATGTACGGTTTCACAGGAAGAACTACGTCTAAACAATAAAATCTTGATAAATACAGATCGACAGATCGAATCTTCTCCAGTGTTAAAAACAACTTTGATCTATATCGGAATGGTTATTATCCCAACAAACTAACAGAGTTCATTGTCACAAAGAGGCTGTTGTGCTCCACTTACAAAAATATATCTTCATCTTTAACAATACAAAAAGTTATTGTACAAATTTCAACATAGGTCCTTAAGCAGACCTGGTAGTTGGTTGTAGGTAATAATCAATATAACTTGACATTCTTGGAATTGACTAGGGGAGTTTCTCAAAATAGCAAAACAGGACATAAAGAAACGGCATCAACATATCATCCCCACAAATTGCACTTATGAAATATGTTCATCTTAGTCTTGACTTGTATTGTAGAAGCTCATCGACCCCACTGGGGTTTGAACCTACAACCTTTTCCAGCGTAACCACTAAGCCACGGCACTGCAGACTGCTGAGTCAGCATCTGCAAAGTTTAGGCAATTTTGAAACACAGTAGTTGGTTTCAATCTGGTCTAAGATCAGCAACAAACCACCATAATAGGTGGTCAACAGACCAGCAAGAAACTAGCAACCATGTCCCAAAATAACTGGGTTTTCCAGCAGTCAGTTCCCTTGGAAAGTTTGGGATCTCATCAGTAGCGATCAAACCAGGTTGTGAAGTCCAGCAGCTCTTGTTCCTCGGAGCTCAGGTGCTCGTAACTCCCTTCATCGGACGAATAGGATGAGTGTGGCGACTCTGGATCCGCGGAGTACGAGTTCGAGAGTGTCGGTGACGGAACGCCGCACTGGAACGCGGCGGAGATCGCGTCGTGCTCGTCTAGCAGCTGCTGCAGCGCGCGGATGTACTCCACCGCCGACCGCAGCGTTTCCACTTTACTCATCTTCTTATTGGCCGCGCCGTTAGGAACGTGCTGGCGCAGCGTCTGGAATCCCATATTGACCTGTTTGACGCGGTTTCTCTCGCGTTCGTTGCGTCGCGCCACCGCGACGGGCTGCTGCTGCGGGATGGTGTATCCCAGCCCGTTGAAAGTGAGTCTCCGCTTGCAGCGCAAAAGCTCCGGCGAACTCGAGCGCTGTCTTTTCAGCACCTTCAACTTGGTTTGACTCGGGAGCGCGCACTCTTGCAGGGTGATGGTCGCGTTGCATGCACTTTGCGCCAGCTGCGTTGCAGTATCCATCTCTTTTAGTAACTCTCAAATCCACTGTCACTGTCAAAAAAAAAAGTGGCGACGCACGACTCTCGTGCCTTTCGCGTGGTCGGTCGGGAGTATTGTGGTCCGAGTCTCGCTGTCCCTCGTATCTGATACAAACTTTGGCAGCCCTCGGCTTTTTCAACACGCGCCCGACACCCCACCCCCTTTGAAGACGCACGCTTCTTGCTCGAGACTCCGCCTCCGCCGGGTGACGCTCCGCGAGCCGGGCGCGTGGCTCCGCGAGCTCAATAAACAATCGGACGCTTTCACTGCGCCAGCACGCGCTGTGTGCTCATTTACATCCCAATATCTGCAGTCTCAAAGCCTATTGGTGGATTCAAACGCTTTTAAACTGAATGAGAGACCACAAAATGTGCGGAATAAAAGGTGAATGGCTTTATAGATGCTTTTGAATCTAGCCTAACTACTTTGAAAGCGCCCAGTTATACTGACAAAAATACCAACATACAGAAATGTATATAGGCTACGACATGAATTAGGCTGCATGTAAAAAGCTTGGATTGTTGGCTATAAAATACAGCGGAATCCAAAAGTCTGAGATTACTAATGGAAACGCTGATATTGACTTGTTTGACTAGTCTGACCGAGTTCAGTAACAAATTTGCTTAGTACATTTGATTAGTGACTTAGCAAAAGGTTAAGTTAAGAATCTTAAATCCTATTTATTTTACATAACTTTCCTTTGATTTACATTTTTCAGTATTCAATTATTTACAGAATACAAAATGTTTTTCAATTTGCTCTCAGACCTTTGGAACTTACGGTATATATATATATATATATATATATATATATATATATATATATATATATATATATATATAGAGAGAGAGAGAGAGAGAGAGAGAGAGAGAGGCTATATATATATATATATATATATATATATATATATATATATATTCAGAATTTCTATACATGTATGTATGTATATATATATATATAATTTAACACTGAGAATTTTTCTGTGTATATGCATATATAATATAGGATATTTTCTATTTTTTAAAAGTACCCATATAGTGGTATAATACTAATAATTTATTAATTTATTATTACTATATCACTGTTACCACTCATGGTAGTTGCAGTTGTAGTACTAGTTATAATAGCAGGTGTCTTTGTGGAAATCTGTCTCCCTCTAGTGGTACAAAGTTACATTGCTTTCCAAAAGTCTTGCCAGAATTGTATTTTGCTCCATATCCTGATAATTCATCAACTATAAAAGGAATCACTAACACCTTATAATAAAGTACAGTTTTTTATGCATTAGTTTAACTAACAATGGATACCGCAATGTTTACTGTTTATTAATTTAGTTGAATGTTAATTTATAAACTGAATAGTATTGCTCATTAATGCATAATTATTTTCATATTACATTTAAAGGTGCAATATGTAAGAATTTTGCAGTAAAATATCCAAAAACCACTAGGCCAGTGTTATATATTTTGTTCACTTGAGTACTTACAATATCCCAAATGTTTCCAACTATTTGTAAATCGTGAGAAAATTTTAACCAAGTCTCCGGGACGTGTGAGGAGTCGTCTGTCAGTTTTATTTTGTAGAAATCATGGAAACGCCAAAGACGCTTTAATATATTACACGTTTTAATAGACAAGGGAACAACTGTTTTGATATATTTATAGACAGAAAACTAATTATTGTTATATAGCTCAACACATTTAGTCTTATTGTTTAAATCTAATTTTCTTGATTTTGAGTACCATGCTTTACCATGCCTCAGAGAAAAACACTATTTTGTCAAGTAGCTAACATAGCATAATCAGATACAGCTTTATTTTTAGTAACAGTAATACAGAATTTTCTCCTTCATACAATACGTTTTTAAAATTAATTGCATGGCATTTATCAACACAAGCCATCCAGCATTTATTAATATGATATTTTAAAATCGATCTATCTTACAGCAGTGTGCAACAGTGTCTCACAGCAGCCGCCGAGTAAACACACAGAGTAACGTTATAACATCATTTTCAACACACTCAAATGTATCTAATATGATAAACAGAGCTGCGTTACCTCATACTCATGACCGGAAAAGCGGACGCAGCGCCGGCGACTGTGACATAATAAAAGTCCCGCTGTTCATGAGGCGTGTGTTTCACAATCGCTCCAGCTCCTCGTTCAGCTCCACAACACTCGGTCCTGCTCTGCTTCATACTACAGTAATGTTAATAATCGCATCCATGAACATGATTTCTTTTCGAGTCCTATCCCAATTATTTCCACTGGCTGTGAGGTGAAGACCACATGTCCCAAGATTTCACGCACAAACTTGGCGTCATCAAGCTACACCTTTGTTTTGAATAGACCTCTAGCAACCTCTAGTGGACAGGCGACTCCTCACACGTCCCGGAGCCTTGGTTAAAATTGCAATTTTCTCACGATTTACAAAGTTGGAAACATTTGGGATAATGTAAGTACTCAAGTGAACAAAATATATAACACTGGCCTAGTGGCTTTTGGATATTTTACTGCAAAATTCTTACATATTGCACCTTTAACATGAAGCAAAATCTCTGAGGAAAGTTTCCAGCACCTTGTTGAATCTCTGCCATGAAAAATTAAGGCAATTCTGAAGGCAAATTATATTTTATTTTTACATTTCTGGTCACTAAATAATTATGAAACTTCCATTTTTGTTATTTCAGTTTTCTGCTAGTTTTTCCACATTTAAAAATGACAAACCATAACCTTAATGATAGAACGATATACAATATACACCGATCAGGCATAACATTATGACCACCTTCCTAATATTGTGTTGGTCCCCCTTTTGCTGCCAAAACAGCCCTGACCCGTCAAGGCACGGACTCCTCTAGACCCCTGAAGGTGTTTTGTGGTATCTGGCACCAAGATGTTAGCAGCAGATCCTGTAAGTTGTGAGGTGGAGCTCCATGGATTGGACTTGTTTGTTCAGCACATCCCACAGATGCTCGATTGGATTGAGATCTGGGGAATTTGGAGGCCAAGTCAACACCTCAAACTCATTGTTGTGCTCCTCAAACCATTCCTGAACCATTTTTGCTTTGTGGCAGAGCGCATTATCCTGCTGAAAGAGGCCACAGCCACCAGGGAATACCGTTTCCATGAAAGGGTGTACATGGTCTGCAACAATGCTTAGGTAGGTGGTACGTGTCAAAGTAACATCCACATGGATGGCAGGACCCAAGGGTTCCCAGCAGATCATTGTCCAAAGCATCACACTGCCTCTTCCGGCTTGCCTTCTTCCCATAGTGCATCCTGGTGCCATGTGTCCCCCAGGTAAGTGACGCACACGCGACCCGGCGATATACGTGATGTAAAAGAAAACATGATTCATCAGACCAGGCCATCTTCTTCCATTGCTCTGTGGTCCAGTTCTGATGCTCACGTGCCCACTGTTGGTGCTTTCGGCGGTGGACAGGGGTCAGCATGGACTGGTCTGCGGCTATGCAGCCCCATACGCAACAAACTGTTTTTTCCTTGGACCACTTTTGATAGATACTGACCACTGTAGACCGGGAACACCACACAAGAGCTGCAGTTTTGGAGATGCTCTGACCCAGTCATCTAGCCATCACAATTTGGCCCTTGTCAAACTCACTCAAATCCTTACGCTTGCCCATTTTCCCTTCTAACACATCAACTTTGAGGACAAAATGTTCACTTGCTGCCTAATATATTCCTTGATAAAGAGATAATCAGTGTTATTCACTTCAACATATATGGTGTATAGACAGATAGATAGAGAGAGATACGAAAAGTTCTTATTGTGTAGAGTGGTTTTATCCCCACCAGAGGGCAGACAAGTACAAGACAACAACAACCGCTGATCATTAGTAGGCCTTCACAACAATTACAGTAACGTGACAAAGCCAAAACTAGAAGTTAAGCACTTTCTGTTGGTATCATATTATATATTTGTTTAAATTTCCTGTTGAAATGTACATTCACAAAAATAGTAAAGTATTTTTAAAATAACAAGAGAAAGTGGTACACAACACAGTTTTGTCCAGCTGAAATTTCAGTTATGGTGTTCTGAATAAATAGGTTTTTATTTCCATGCAGTCACAGGTTTCTAAAACTTTCTCTCTGTTTTTCATGAAATCATGAAAAAAGGGATGTGAAAACACTATATTGCTTTATGTAGGCGAGGAGCCCCCTGTCAGCTGAATCTGGTCAAGAGACTTCAGTATAGGGGAAACAACCCCACACCGGAGGAAAGCTCTTCCTAGGAGTTCGTAGAGAGAAGTGCACCCGTTACACTGAGATTCATTTCCTTTTTCCACTGCTAAATAACAGACACATGCACTTTAAACCTCAAGGGAAAGTGCAGTGAACGTGCAATATTTATAAAAGCAATAGTTTTCTCAGGTTCCTCTCTTACAGCTGCCTTGAGAAATGAATGAGGACAGAGAGACGGATAGACTGCAGAAAGACATCTGTTCAAGAAATGACGTGTCTTTGAAACTGTAGTCTCATGACCACAATCCCCCTTATATGATTTATTTTTGGCACCAAAGTTGCAATTTAATGACTGTATTCAATAGAAGAAAACTGAATTTTGTATTTAGATGCATAATGAACCAATATGAATGTGATCACACTTTAGTTTCTTTATAGCATTTAACCATCTGTCCACACGGATTTTGTTATAGCACGAAAAACAGGGATAGTTCACCCAAAAATAAAAATTCTGTCATCATTTATTCACCATCATGTCATTTATTCAAACATGTATGACTTTGTTTTCTTCAGTGGAATAACAAAGAAGATATATATATTTTTTTTTTATTTAAATAAATTTTGTCCATGCAATGAAATTGAAGCCGAGTTTTGGACCCCATTGACATTGTCAAAATGCCCCCAAACTGAAACAACAGTAAACAGAGCAAATATAACAGATGAATTACATTAATATTACAACTGTACTATCAATATTACAATATTACAATGGAAAAATGAATTTCATTGATGTCATTCGGAGTAATCAATATAAAGGGACCATTTTGGATCAAGTCGTGCGGTCAATATCATGTGACAGGATGTGACATCATTCAGACACCTGCAAAGGACCACATGATCATGAAGCAAAGTAACTAACTCTCTTTTAACTATTTGAAAAATTCATGTTTTCACTTGCTAATACGCATGTCCCGAAACATCAGGTCATTTGGTGCAACCGCTATAAAACATGGAAAATGTTGTAATATTTTAAAAACTTGTACTAAATATAAAATGTTTGATTGTCCTTTTGTTAGCTAGCTAGATATCAGCCTGTTAGCATTGTTTGAAAATATCATCATTCGGTATAACCGAAATTTTGGTTAAACCAAATGACTTTTTTGGTTTAACCAAATGTTGACCATCTTGTAAAAAATGACAAAAGTAGTGTTAATTGATTCTAAAAACTACATAATCTCATTGTTAACACAAAATTATATCTCCAATATGTTTTTTTACACTTTTAAAAACCTTATTCGTCAATGACCCATATATATATATATATATATATATATATGTGTGTGCGTGTTTTGGACCCCATTGACTTTGCAGTCAAAATCTTTGCAGTCCCAAACTGAAACAACAGTAAACAAAGCAAATTTAACAGATTAATTACATTGAAATTACAACTGTATTACAATTTAACACATATATTATGGTGTAACAGATGTGAAAAATACTAGCGCGGGTAAAACTAAGGAGAGTCAATACGGCCCAAAGCATATTTGTCAGCATGTGTTCCGGTAAATCACTGTAGTCTGATTCACACGTCAGAGAAGGGTGTGTAGTATAACGAAAGTCATTACATTGTAATCTGTTAACGTTATAAATCATACTGTTTGAAGTTCAATGTGTAATTTCACATCAACATGATCTCTGTACTTTTATAGTTCTGTGTACACAAGTAGCTACTGTTTGACAAGACATTACAATCACAATAAGCCTTTGTATCAAAGTATCATTTAACACCGTGCAGCGTATACATATTTTAAAATAAAATGATTTTCCCAGTCTTCAGTGTCACATGATCCTTCAGAAATCATGCTGATTTGCAGCTCAAGAAACATTTATTAGGCTATTATTATCATCACGGTATTATATATATATTAAGTATTATAAAGTATACTACAATGGCATAATAAATGCCAGTTATTAACATCACTGTGTCTTTAAGATATCACACTTATCATATTTAGGGTTATCATATTTTGGCATCAAAATGTTTGAATACCCCTGAGTCTCTTTATGACCAAAATGAAAGTGGTTGGTATAACAGACATGTAAATGTGTATTTAAAGCCAATAGGAGTTGCATCAGCAGCCTTCGCCTCAAAACGATGATGCAACAAGAAGTCACTTTTATTTTCGAAAACGACTCGCTTTCTTCAGGAATTTCGCTTTATCGATAAACCCCTCCCACCTGAAGGGGCGTGCCCGAGTTTACCCGTATATAAACATGAGAGAGACGTCAGAGCCATGTAAACTCCGCGGTAGTAAAGCTGTTTCAGGACCCGAAGTTATGGCAGCGATGCAGAGGTAAGACGAAGGAATTATTATCATTATTATGAAATATAGGCCGTGTCTCAAAACCTAGTGCACGAGCACGACCCAATGCGTGTTTTGGCTTTCACAAAAGCAGCTGGACGAAGCCTGAGGCGCGTGTTAAAGAGGGACAAGTTAGTTTGTGTCAAGTTTAGGCTACAACCAGGCAGGGTTAGGTGCTTCTACATTAGTGTTATTAGCCTATCATTTCCCTCTGAAGTTATGGTTAGGGTTAGGTATAGGGGTAGTGATTTGGACTACATTTTCGGACAGGAATGTTGACTTACATATAGTTCAACAATGGAGATAAAGTCTGTATTTTTTAATATCAGTCGACAAACTCGCTTATGATGTAGAAATATGCTATCTAGGAAGGCAGCTGACACGCTTATGAAGGTGGTACAGTTGAATAGACTACAGATAATGTAATTAAAATGCATATAATAAAATATAAATGATACATAATTACATATATATATAAGATACATAATATATGCAAAGATACATAATTTGAATATGTAAATATATAATTAGCAAAATCATACACTCTAAAAATGTTGGGTTAAAAACAACCCAAGTTGGGTTAAATATGGACAAACCCAGCAGGTTGGGTTAAAGGGCACCTATTATGCCCTCTTTCACAAGATGTAATATAAGTCTGGTCTGGTCAAGTTTCAGCTTAAAATACCCCACAAATTTGACCCTGTTTGGGGGTGAGCAAAAACATGCCTTTTACTATATTACTGTATTGCTGGCTAAAAAATAAATCCAAAACTGGTTGAAAAAAATGGCTGGGTGAAAACAACCCAATCCCTGGGTTTGTCCATATTTAAGCAGCATTTTTTAGAGTGTATATATATGATTTTGCTAATTATATATTTACATATTCAAATTATGTATCTTTGCATACTGTTTTAAAAAGTAAAAGGTAATTTTAAGTTCTAAAAAAACTATTGTAGGCAATTATTTTGGACGTTTTATTTTACATTTTAGTTTGAATTGGAAATATATATATTGATAGAAGTTTCAATTAAAGCAAAATATTGTAGAAAATTAATATTGTTAAAATTCAACCAAAAAAAACGTATATTTACATTTAGCACAGAATGTAATAAACACTGCAGTGTAGCATACATAGTGTATTTGAGTTTAAGTTATTTGAAAAATTAGGCCTGGGTCATTGATGAATAAGGTTTTTAAAAGTGTAAAAAAAAAACATAATGGAGATATAATTAATTTTGAAGTTTTATTAAGTGTTACAATGAGATTATTTGGTTTTTATTATCAGTTAACACTGATTTTGACAAAATTTGTCACCAAAAAAGTAATTTGGTTTAACCAAAATTTCGGTTTTACCGACTGACACTTTTGGTTATACCGAATGGACGATATTTTCAATCAATCCTAACAGGCTGATATCCAGCTAGTTTAGCTTGACATTAGCATTTTATATTTAGTACAAGTTTTTAAAATATTACAACATTTTCCATGTTTTATAGCGGTTGTACCGAATGACCTGATGTTTCGGGACATGCGTATGAACAAGTGAAAACATGAATTTTTCAAATAGTTAAGAGAGAGTTAGTTACTTTGCTTCATGACCATGTGGTTCTTTGCAGGTGAATGATATCACATCCTGTCACATGATACTGACTGCATAACTTGATCCAAAATGGTCCTTTTATATTAGTTACTCCGAATGACATCAATGTAATTCATTTTTCCGGACACTCTTTCTCATAACAAAGCAACGACTTTTACACATAATTTAAGTAAAATTTTGCACTATGTTGATATTCGATGTTATAAAATCATGCCAGAATAAAAAATACATACATTTATTACATTTTAAGATATTTTAATCACAAATGAAATGGCTGTATTGGTCTTTGGACGGTTAAACCGAATGACCTTTTGACACTTCAAAATCTTTAAAATGTGCAAAATATAATTAAAACCTTTTGGATTCAATAAAAGAGATTTAGTTGTACTACCATACATACTTTGCATACTTTATTATTAAGGCCTTTGAACAGAAAAGTGACCCGTCATGTCATTGACCAGCCAATTATTTAAAAAAGGAAACTGTAAAAATTGCTTATAAATGTAAATGTAAAATAAGCTTCTAGTGCATTCAGTAGACGGCTGTCTGACATACAATGACGTCACTAATCAGATCTCTTTTTTTATCTTCCATTGTTTTGTTTTAAGCAGCACAATCGGCAAACCTCAATTCGGCCCATGGCTTATAGAGCAGGTGGAAAGTGGGCGGTATGAGGGAGTGCGCATGATAGGCAATGACATATTTCGCATCCCTTGGAAACACAACTCTAGAAAAGACCTTGGGGACGAGGATATCAAAATATTTAAGGTAACTTCCTCCTTTCATCACACGTTTCACTTCTGCATGAATGCTCCAATAGGCATATAGCTGAAGATCTTCAAAGGGGGGTGGAATTAAAAAAGAGGGGGTGGGATTTCCTTACCATTGAGTGGAATTCACCCTTAAATTGTTTTATAGACCATTCACACCTGATGCATCAATGACTTGATTTGAATTATACTAACTTGAAATAAATGTAACATGCACTTTGTTACAGGAGTGGGCTGTGGTCAGTGGGAAGATCAACGAGCACCCTAACGACAAAGCCAAATGGAAGACAAATTTCCGTTGTGCGCTTTATAGTCTGAAAAACTTTGAGATGTTAGAGGATCACTCCAAAGATCCGGACGACCAACACAAAGTCTATCGCATTATCCGTCCTCAAAGTGAGTTTAACTGCTCAATCTGCACTTGTCATGGGAAAATGAGTTGATTTATAAAGCTCTGGCTAATCTTGTTGTTCAGATCACCAAGAGGTACAGAGTGCAGAGCCAGTTCAACTTCCGCTACCATTCATTTCTGAGGTCTTCAGCACAAATGATTACATGCCTGAAGACATGGAGGTAAGGCCCAGATTTATGACTGGCAGTAGACATAATGATGATATGTACACAATAAATGGAATTAATTAATTTTTTAAATAGGAAATATTTTTAAATATTACTACCGACCTACACTACCGACCAAAAGTTTGGAATAATTACATTTTTTTTCCTCTTTTTTTTTGTAAAAAGTCTCTTAGGCTCACCAAGGCTGCATTTATTTGATCAAAAATAAAGAAGAAAAAACTATGAAAAATTATTACAATTTAAAAGAACAGTTTTCTTTTTTAATATATTTTAAAATATAATTTATTCTTGTGATAAAAGCTGAATTTTCAGCATCATTACTCCAGTCTTCAGTGTCACATGATCCTTCAGAAATCTTTCTAATATGCTGATTTGCTGCTCAATAAACATTTATTATTATTATTATTAATGTTAAAAACAGCTTTTGCTGCTTCATATTTTCGTATATTAATACTTTTATTCAGCAAGGATGCATTAAATTGATCAAAAGTGACAGTAAAGACCTTTATAATGTTACATTAATTATAATAACTTTCTATTAATTAAAGAATCCTGAAAAAAAAAAATATTGATCACAATAAGAACCATTATTAATAATTCAGCCTCAATAATAATTGTTAATGATTGCACGTCAAATCATCATATTAGAATGATTTATGAAGGATCATGTGACACTGAAATTCAGCTTTGATATCACAGGAGTAAATTACATTTTAAATTATATTTATGAAGAAAACATTAAATATTTAAATAATATTTACATTACAATATTATAATTTTTACTGTATTTTTGATCAAAATACTTGATTTAAAAAATCATAAATATTCCACATTGACCAGTATTGTATATAAATAAAGTGATTTTAAATATATTTTTGAAAATATAATAAATATATATATTATATTGTGTCTATTACAGCAGGAATTGCTCAGCCAGGTGGAGACAATGCATCTAAATCCACAATCTGCAGGTATAAAATTTACTATCACTATGATGAGTACATTAAGTAGTTTAAATCATGATTTTGCAAGTAAAATCTTAAGGTGCGGTCAGTCACATACTGAAATCCAGTCATTTCAATAGGAATCTGTGTGGTCAGAATTGAGGGCGAAAAAATTAGTTCAAGTTCACAATACACTGACCAACAGAAAGCTGCCTGTTTTGAAAGTGACTTCTGTCTGAGCTGTGCTTCATGCATCACCTACCCTTTTTTTGCTAATGTGACCGCAATGCGCACTTATATAAATAAAGATGACTTAACATCACTTGACTCATTATAAGCATTATATTAGCAAGTTTTGCTCCATGGCAGGAAGTGTGATAGATGGATAGGCTCTTTGGATTTGGCACATTCACAATATACCCTTTCTATTCACAGAAACCCAACCATGGGACTGTTCCCAACAAAACATACAGACTACCTCGAGGAGCTACTTTGGGACCCCATACCCAGACCAATGCATGCAGAACAACATGCCTGACCCAGTCCAGCAACCCTACACTACTGGTAACACAACAAGACACCAAACGCCAAAACAGTTTTATTCAACCAAGTTTCATAAGAAATTGTAACTGTTTTTTACAAGTTGGCTAATTTGTATGACTTGATTAGTACAAAAACATACAATTTTAACAAAAAAAAGCAAACATTAAAGGGTTAGTTCACCCAAAAATGAAAATGATCCCATGACTTACTCACCCTCAAGCCATCCTAGGTAAAAAATATTCTGTTTCTTCCAAGTTTTATAATGGGAGTGAATGGCACTCCTGATTTTGAAGTCTAAAAAAGTGCATCCATCCATCATAAAAGTAATCCATACGACTCCAGGGGGTTAATAAAAGCCTTCTGAAGTGAAGCGATGCATTTTTGTAAGAAAAATATCCATATTTAAAACTTTATAAACTAAAATAACTAGCTTCTGGCAGACTGCCTATGCAAATCGACTGGTTATCTTTTATGATGGATGGATGTACTTTTTTGGGTTTCAAAATCTCGAATCTGCCATTCACTCTCATTATAAAGCTTGGAAGAGCCAGAATATTTTATAACTCTGATTGTGTTCATCTGAAAGAAGATAGTCATATACACCGAGGATGGCTTGAGGGTGAGTAAATCATGGGATAATTTTCATTTTTGGGTGAACTATCCCTTTAAGGTTCACCCCAAACCTAACTGTAAGTGGGGCGAAAATATATGAATGAGATTGTATGAATTCGCCACAAATTTGACAAAACGTAAAATATGCCATGAGACTGTGTTGGTTGTATCTGAACCATTGATGCTGTCCATATCTAGAATATTGCATATTACATAGTAGTGCATCTCTAAATTGTGTTATATAATGTTACTTCCAGCACAGCAATGGAACGTTCCTGCTCTCTGCGACCTGGAGATCTCGATCAACTACAGAAGAACAGAAGTTTTGAAAACTCGCCTGTGTTCGTCACTCGTTCAGTTTTACTACCAGTGTGACCCATCTGAGCTGATAGGAGAGCCAATACGCTTCCCAACCACTGAGGGTCTGATCGACCACAAACAGATTCAGTTTACTAAACGCATTCTAGACAGCATTCAGAGAGGTCTGCAGCTGGAGGTGAACCAGTATGGCATCTACGGCTTCCGTCAGGACAAGTGTAAAGTCTTTGTCAGCACCAGTGACCCATCTGAGATCCAGAACCCAGAGCCCAGAAAACTGCATCAGAACTCCAAGGAGCAACTGTTCAGTTTTGATAAGTACATAAAAGGTATAAATGATGAGAAAGGAGTATTTACTAAACATACTGAATATTGTTCTATAATATGTTGAATTAATATCCAATTCATTTGCAAACAACTTTTAATTACCAAAAACATAATTTTATAGCTTGGTTCACCATTTGCAACCCTGTTAGCATGACTGTTCCCCATTACAAAAATGAAATATTCCTTAAAACTGTGACATATAGGAAGTGACATAATCATAGGGTGCTTTCTACAGCATAGCAGTAAATAATCTCTTTTCTCAGTTTTTTCAACAAATTGCAGAATTGACTGTATGGGTAAAGCTCAAACTTCAAACCCGTTACCATACTTATTGCAGAAAATGTTTTGAAAATTTATTTTCCCCTTATATTTATGAATAATATAAGTTTAGCACAAACTAGAAATCAGCATTTGGTCCCAAACTAGGTTCTGAGTGACTGAGTGATTATGTGAAATATGCAACCCTGTTACTCATTTTAACATTCATTTTAAATACATTTTATTAAGCTTAATCCTTATACAATATAAATATAATTTAAAATAAATGTTAAAAATAAAATAAAAATAAGCACCTTTCAAAAATACTGCAAAGTAAAAATAATTTTAAAATTTAATTTTTTCCCCCAATTTTCTCGCAAATCGCATAATTGACTGCTTAGCCTTCAACCCTGTTACCGTGGTTATTCTGGAAAAAAAGAAAACACTGAACAAATATTTTTCTTTAATATTTTTCATATGGAAAATATGTTTATAACTAACTACAAAACCAGCACTTGATCTCATACTAGCTACGTAAAAACTACTGAATGACCGGTTTCTATGAAATATGCAACCCTGTTACTGATTTTGACATTCATTTTAAATACATTTTATTAAGCCTAATCCTTATATAATATAAATATAATTTAAAACAAATGTTAAGCACCTTTCACTGACAAATTGATGAATTTTTTTTTTTTTTTTTTTTTTACAATTTTCTTGTAAATTGCAGAATTGACTGCTTAGCATTCAACCCTGTTACTGTGGTTATTCTGGAAAAAAAAGAAGAAGAAAAAAAAAACACTGAACAAATATTTTTCTTTAATTTATGGAAAATATGTTTATAACTAACTACAAAACCAGCACTTGATCCCATTCTAGCTACGTAACAACTACTGAGTGATCGATTTCTGTGAAATATGCAACTCCGTTATTGATTTTGACATTCATTTTAAATACATTTTATTAAGCCTAATCCTTATATAATATAAATATAATTTAAAACAAATGTTAAGCACCTTTCATTGACAAATTGTTGAAAAAAAAATACTGCAAATAAATAAACCCTATTTTTTTTTTCCAATTTTCTCGCAAATCGCAGAATTGACTGCTTAGCCTTCAACCCTGTTACTTTGGTTATTCTGGAAAAAAAGAAGAAGAAAAAACACTGAACAAATATTTTTCTTTAATTTATGGAAAATATGTTTATAACTAACTACAAAACTTGATACCATTCTAGCTACGTAACAACTACTGAGTGATCGATTTCTGTGAAATATGCAACCCCGTTACTGATTTTGACATTCATTTTAAATACATTTTATTAAGCCTAATCCTTATATAATATAAATATAATTTAAAACAAACGTTAAGCACCTTTCACTGACAAATTGATGAATTTTTTTTTTTTTTTTTTTTTTTACAATTTTCTTGTAAATTGCAGAATTGACTGCTTAGCATTCAACCCTGTTACTGTGGTTATTCTGGAAAAAAAAGAAGAAGAAAAAAAAAACACTGAACAAATATTTTTCTTTAATTTATGGAAAATATGTTTATAACTAACTACAAAACCAGCACTTGATCCCATTCTAGCTACGTAACAACTACTGAGTGATCGATTTCTGTGAAATATGCAACTCCGTTATTGATTTTGACATTCATTTTAAATACATTTTATTAAGCCTAATCCTTATATAATATAAATATAATTTAAAACAAATGTTAAGCACCTTTCATTGACAAATTGTTGAAAAAAAAATACTGCAAATAAATAAACCCTATTTTTTTTTTTCCAATTTTCTCGCAAATCGCAGAATTGACTGCTTAGCCTTCAACCCTGTTACTTTGGTTATTCTGGAAAAAAAGAAGAAGAAAAAACACTGAACAAATATTTTTCTTTAATTTATGGAAAATATGTTTATAACTAACTACAAAACTTGATACCATTCTAGCTACGTAACAACTACTGAGTGATCGATTTCTGTGAAATATGCAACCCCGTTACTGATTTTGACATTCATTTTAAATACATTTTATTAAGCCTAATCCTTATATAATATAAATATAATTTAAAACAAACGTTAAGCACCTTTCACTGACAAATTATTGGAAAAAAAATAGTCTTTTCTTTTCATTTTTTTCCCCCCAATTTTCTCGCAAATTGCAGAATTGACTGCTTAGCCTTCAACCCTGTTACTGTGGTTATTCTGGGAAAAAGGGTAATGTTTCAAAATATGCTACTGTAACAGTTTAGACAGTATAAGCTATGATTTTAATATTAAATATTTAAATTTTACAAACTGATGGACAAGTTGAAAATCTTTTCTGTTGTAACTGACAGTATGTTACAAATGCTTTCTTTAAATAGACAAGGACAACCTCGACTGTATTACAGCAATGTGTTTTCTCATTCGGATTCGAATATCACAATTGTTTTTCAGATCTGGTGGATTTTAAAGAGAACAGACGGGGGTCTCCAGATTACACCATCTACCTGTGCTTTGGGGAGAAGCTCCCTGATGGAAAACCACTAGAGAAAAAACTCATCACTGTCAAAGTAAATATCTCAAAACAGAAACACATTTTTAGTTGCATTTTAAGTGTTATAACGTATCTTTTCCATCTTTCGCAGGTTGTCCCTCTGATATGCCGCGAACTACATGAAAGAGCTCAAATGGAGGGAGCGTCCTCTCTTCGAGATAACGTTAGCTTGCAGATCTCCCACAACAGCCTTTTTGACCTTATAAATTCTTTGGGTCTGCCTTCAATGGACTAAAGCTTCTGTTTTCACCATGAAATTAGTCGTCTGTCATTCATTTTCAAGTTTATTCGTTTTGCTACTGTTATACTTCTAGCACAATGCAAACTGAGAGATCTTTTCAGAGGTTATTTCCATGGGGCATTCTGGGGGGATTGCTTTGCGGATCTTGTACTTGCTTAAAACTCATTGCTGGTCTTTTACTGTTTAATGGTAATCTCAATGAAACTATATTGTCTGAAACATCTCCTTGTTAAAATTTTCTAATGAGGGCTTCAGCCTCATTTTAATATCTTGTCTTCTAGTGAAGAGTCTTTCACACTTTGCCCAAAGGGCTTAATTTGCTTTTTGTCTGTTTCCGTGTTTATGAATGTGATATCTAGAAAGTTTGATGTCATTAAATGGAGTCATTTAAAAAGTAGTGGTTGACTTTTTGTGGCTGTTAATTTATTGGATAATGCTGATACCAATAACTAAAGAGTGGGGTGGATGATGGACATCATGTAAAAATGTCAAAGTTGAATAAACATATATGTAAAATGCATATTGCATTATATAAAATATGTATTAAATATAAACATTAAATGTATATTTACATGTAAGACAGTGAATAAGATGTACTCAAAATTGAAAATTCACAGATCTATAACTAAACTATTCAGCACATTTCACAACTAGACATTTTCAAAATTCCTCCTCACTAAACATTATTTTCGTATCTTTTTTTTTTTTTCTACCAAGGCCATTTTACCAATTCCAAACCACATAAATCTTAACTACTATTAATTTTGTATTTATCATTTATAAGCGATATATAATTGTTCATGAAGGTTGGAAAAGAAAAACACCTTATATTCAGGTGTGCAGAATTATTAGGCAGGTTTTCTTTTACAGACAAAACAAGCCAAAAAAAGAGATTTAAATTTTGACTTTTCATTCTAAGTTACTAAATGCACATGAGAAGGCTGGAATACTAATGCAATACTATAAATTGCAAAGTTAAGGCATGACCATTGGACAGCAAAATACTCATTGGGTCCAGCGCCACCATTTTCCAGAACTGAAAACTACTGTACCTGGAGTCTCCAGAAGTGCAAGGTGTCAGGATCTCAGAGACTTAGGTTAGGTGAAGAATCCTAAAAAATGACCCCCACTTAATAAGAAACACAAGCTGAAGTGTTGTAAAATACATGAATACTGTTTTTTTTTATAGGCTTTATAGACAGACAGATTGAGAGTGACTCTTGCAGGACCAGCACCACATCCTCTTATACCACTGTTTGAAGAATTTTTGGAAAGAAAGTATGTTTTGGAAGTTCATTTTTATTCCATATCTGCAAGATGGACTTTTCAGGATACGAGATGGACTAAAAATGAACTCCCACACCTTACTGACAGATTCTAGAAGATGAATTCCTCAAACAGCGGTACAAGAGGATGTGGTTCTGGTCCTTCAAGAGTCACTCTCAATCTGTCTGTCGGTAAAAAAATTGGTAAAAAAAAATATGATCAGAACTTCATCAAAATCAACGTGCCTAATAATTCTTCACATGGCTTATTATATGACTAATTGTGCAATCATTGGGTCTCATTTACTAAGCATGAGTACGCACAAATTTGTGCTTAAAATGTGCGTATGAACAATTTTAAGAACAAATAATGATTCACTGAAAATTTCACCTAAAAATAATTCTAAATTTACTACAAAATATAGGAAGAACTAAAAGCACTCTTGCTCAAAAAGCACTTACTCTGTATGGACTTATAATCATTAAGAAGTCATATAAATATGAAATTTCATCCTAACATGATGACTATAATTATTATATTAAAGTATGTTACATTAATTGTATTATATAATCCATCTATAAAATTATTAAATAATATAATTTAATCTTAAATACATTTCATCATATACAGTGAGTATGTTCAGCTGCGAGGTTTCTCTGAATAACAGATATATGTGTATGTACAGCTGCCTCATGAGAGGTCTGTAATCTGGGTCTGTATGAAAGGTGTTTATTGTGAGAATGGCACACTTGGCATTGCTGGAGGATCAGGCGAGAGCGTGTCATTAAACAGCGCCAGCGGCATGGCTTAAATGAGTGATGCAAGCCTGTTATTAAAGCGTGTGTGGAAAGCCCTTATAAAGACATGGTTTGGCTGAAGTCCATTTAAGACAATTAATTTCACTCGGCGGCCATCTTTGAAACACCTCTTGGGCATGCAAGTGCAGCTCCTATCTCTTTAAATGGGAAAACATCAAATTCTCCAAAGCTGTTTGCCAAGCTTTCAATTAAATTTCATATTTGAAATCACCATTGAAATCTGACAACAACTGTCACATAAATTTTGTTTCTAAAAGCTCGAATCATGACAAAAACGGTATTTTTCAGACTGGATCGAGCTAATGCGCATGTGCAGTCCTAAGTGTGCGTCTCTAGAGGGTATGCACGTGACGTCACCGTCGACCGTTAGGACTGCGGTTACGCACGCTGAGTGGCAAAAGACTGAGCAGCAGCATTGGTTTTCAGCGTGAATGTCGCGAAAAACACACAAAACACATTCAAAACGGGAAAGAGCTTTGCGGCTGACTGTACAAATAGATTTGACACAAACCCTGAGGTATATATTTAAAAACTAGAGAAAGCAACAGAAAAAGAAGCAAATGGATCACTTTAAGTCACAGAAACAGCTGGACTCCAGGCAAAGAAACATGGATTTGCAGTTACCATTTTGTGTCGAATTTTGAGGTAAATTCATACCTTATTGTATTGTCATATATTATGTTGACGACTCATCAATTAAATATTTTCCATCTTATATTCTGCATAATTGGGTGTTTTTAAATAAACAGCACTGTCAAAAACTATACTATAAAACGATATATGTTTTAGGGCTGGACAATATGACGATATAACATTGATATAAGTGATTAAGCAGATTTAAACCTACCGATATTGTAGTTATATAAAATATTCACAGCCAGATTTGCTTTATGTATTTCCCCGGCGTCAAATCAGGCACATATAAATGTCAGGAAACACGACTCCTGGCTACATGTCAATATCCATGGATTAGGTTTATTTGACAAGTTGTAAGAAACACTTTCGAGTCCAACCTTTAGGGTAATTCGTTAGTTTTACTCGCGTTTTCGCCGTTTCTCCTATTAATCCAGTTACGCAGCAGGTTCTTTTGCCACTCAGTCCAGCTGAGGGAGCGCGTTTTCGGCGGGAAAGTGACGTCGATGCATACCCTCGTGCGTCTGACTGTTTCTATAGGAACCAGAGATTTAACGGCCGCTGCAGTGACGCGATGACTTTATCAATCAGCGATTGGCTCTTATTTAAAAGGCGGGACTTGTTCCACCACTTTCTCCAATTCAAAACAATACGAGTGACGCCTCTTGTGTTGTTTATGCCCTTAATGTTGTAGTTTTCCCCATGATATTGAAAATAGTATTGAATATCAATGAATAACCTTGTGCACGCGGCTGCTCATTTAGAATACTCCAAATTCACTAAAATAAGAACAAGGTTAAGAACAATTTCATGTACGTACAAATACGAAATAATCCACGCAATTATTAGTGAATGAGATCCATTATTGACAGTTGAATCATTAAATATCAGCACATTTTGAGACTGTGAAACAAGCAAGAAGCGTGTCAAGAGATTTTTTTTTATTAAATAAAGAATCTAATAAAATTATTTACACAAACAGTGGATGCACCAATTTTACATCATGAATCATGTATTCTGTGACTGCTTGGATTCACATGATAAAGTTCACTCCAGTTAAGAGAACAGAATCCTCTCTGTCAGGAAAAGAATCAACTCTCAGAGCAACTCTGCAGTTTGCCACAGGAAAACAGGCCACATGTTCTGCAACTGAAGTTACATCAAGTTACACTTCTCAAGCAATGAAAATGACAATTAATGAAAACCTTTTGAATTACACTTTTCAGCCATTGTTTACAATCAACTTTTCTTATCAATGCTTTTCATTTAGTAATGCAAAAAGAAATGGTTATTTTCGAGTCTGAATGTCATTTGTAAAAGCTGTCATTCACTAACAGAAAAAAAAAACGCCAATGGCAATCAGGAAAAACAATTGGCAAACACATTCATCTGACATGATTTAAAAGGAAATCTGCTAAACAGTCACTTTTCAACTGAACAGAAAAGATCCATTGTAGCCAGTTCACGAGTGTCACGAAATGACCGTATTGTTTTCCTATTTACAACAAAGCCATTCGATGAGGGTGAGGCTCTTTAAAAGATTTTAAACAAATCAGTCAACCAAATAGAGTCCAGAGTCTCATAAAGACTAGATATCAGAACAATATTTTAAATTCAAATAAATGCTCTTTTTAAGTTTTCGAAGAGATCGCAGAACGTCCTAGATGTTCTTATGCGTGTACGTCATATACCAAAAAAAAATTAGGTCAATTGTTCATGATGAAACTTTGATGTTTACCAAGTTCAAGCATATTGTGTGTGTGTGTGTGTATATATATGATAAATTAGTTCACACAAATGATTTATATTTTAGTCTGACAATGTAAGAGCCTGTCTAGCAACTTACACTTCCTGTTGGATAAAACTTAAAATAGCAAAGAAACACAACACCCTCTTGAAGACTCGTTTTAAACAATGGCAACGTAAAGATTTTTCACAAATCTTGTATTCGGACACGCCCAGATATTTTCAAATGATCTTTACATTAAAAAGAAAGCATACAAACATTCAAAACTGTTCATTTGATTACTGATAACAAGACAATGAGCCCTTGAGAGTTTCCTATGTCGTCGTAGAAATGCGCAGATTAAAAAGTAATCAAATCTACAGTTGATTGCTAATGATACCGTCTGAAAAGGATGTATAACCTCACACTGAAGTTTGGAAGTCTTTCGGGACATCTGCGTTTTGGCTTTGTCCAGTTTCATCTTTCTTGTGTTTTCTTGCATGTTTATACTTATCCACATAGGCTTTGACCAGGTTAACTACCTTCACCGGGTTGATCTCACCGCTCTTGCTATGACACACCTTGTGAATAGGGCAAACGAGACATAATTGGGATTATTTTCATAGTAATAACATAATTCTTTAATAATTCATCCAAGGAATGACCCACTGGAGAAAAAGAAACCAAAATAGTATTTGCAAATGTGCTTGTCACATGTGTTTACTTGGGTGGTAAAAGGAAGTGAATATGAAAATCAACTGCAAAAGAAAACATCTGACGTCACGCAATTACCTTCTGAACGGCTTTCCGCAAAATCTCTTTGTACTCTTCCTTTGTGATGTCTCTTTTCTGATAAAAGGGCTTTATTGCAAGTTTGACCTCCTCTATTGCTCGCTCTTGCATATGAAGTTTCTTCATGTACTAGGGAAAGAAAAACAATGTTTAAAAATTCATGACATCAAGACAATGGAAAGAAATGAGTCAGCGATGTGATGAAACTGCGCAGTGATGCTTTGTTCACCTTATCTTTCTGATTGGGGTCTTGTATAGCTTCTTTGCGGGATTTTGGTTTGCTGGATTCATCTTGGGGAGGAAGGCTGGAGACTGTTGCTGTGAGTTTTGTATCAGCCTTAGATAAAGCTTTGTCCTTTAATATGGAATAGATTTATGGTATTACTGTAGTACCCATAACAGTACTCAAGCTGGAATGTCCATTGAAACTGCCCACAATAATAAAAAAACTCCCATTAAAAGTTTCAAAGATTAATGAGGCGTCTCAGCTTCCTGTGATCTTCCGGACTTTCCCTTTGCTTAAAGGTTTAGTTCACCCAAAAATGAAAATTATCCCATGATTTACTCACTTTCAAGCCATCCTAGGTATATATGACTTTCTTCTTTCAGTCAAACACAATCGGAGTTGCATTTAAAAATATTTTGGCTTTTCCGAACTTTATAATGGGAGTGAATGGGTGTCATTTTTTTTTAAGCCCAAAAAAGCACATCCATCTATTATAGCAGTAATCCATACGGCTCCAGGTGGTTAATAAAGACCTTCTGAAGTGAAGCGAAGCGTTTTTGTAAGAAAAATATCCATTATTGTAACTTTATAAACTGTAATCAATAACTGTATCACTAGCACTAAATGCAACTCCGATTGTGTTTGACTGAAAGAAAGACAAACACACCTAGGATGGCTTGAGGGTGAGTAAATTATGGGATAATTTTCATTTTTGGGTGAAATTATGGGATCATTTCCATTTTTGGTTGAACTCTCTCTTTAAGGTAATGTGAAATAATTTATCAAGCACAAAATCAATGCACTTGAATGATTTCTGAGAAATGCAAAACTTCACAGAAAGATTTATTGTCAACTACTGAAGATACACAAAATGACAATCATAAACCTTAATAAACTTGAATTGTCAGGGACACTCCTTGTGAAAGAAGGATGCAATTTCCAAGTGTAAGGATAACTTTCATTTCATCTGAAGTGAAGCCTTATAAGGCTGCTTTCAGTTTCGGTCACATGGGTACAATAGGAATTGCATCACCATTGTTTTTACCTTCTTGAGAGATCATGTTGCAAATTGTGAATGTGAACAGTGACATGATGACACCCTCTGGTTGCTTGGTGCAACTACATATGAGGTGCAACAATTATGATGTGCACTGGTATCCACAAAAACGTATTTAGATCAATTTATGTAACCTCTTCAATAAAATTCTGTATTTACTAGAGTTGTTCCAAACAAGTATGATGGTTTGGAACATTTTCACAGTATTTTGGAATAAACAATGTAAGTCACTGGAGTTTACACTTGAAGTTCTTCAAAATATCTTCTTTTGTCTTCTGGAGACTACAGTCATAAGTGTGAAACAACGATGAGGGTGAGTAAATGATGACAATTTTCATTTTGGGGGAATCTATCCCTTTAAAATACTGCAAGAAAGAAAGTATAAGACAAGGTTGTACCTGACTGGAGGTTTGTTGGGATGTAGCAGACCTTCGCGACCCTTCTTGCTTGAGTTTTAGTTTGAAGAGAGCAAGTTCTAAATAAGGCACGGGAAAACATTTTCAAAATATTTTAGTTTTATGTAGCCTGAATGCTTCAGACCAAGCCTGATGTGACTAAATATGTAAAGTAGTACATCAAACAATTTTACTCACTGCTTAATTTCTCAGACTGGGGTTCTACTGGTTCCTGCAAATTCCAAGTAACTCTTTTGCCCTGTGGTTTAGACTTTGCACCAGCTGCAACTGTTTCAGTAATTTGCTTATTCCCTGTTGGAGCCTCTGGAGTGGTGGATTTGGGGTCTTCTGTTGAGTCGGCCACAGAGCTCTCACTCATTTCTTTCTTAATGAAGTCCAAATTATCAATCAAGTAATCAACGCTAATATCTTCATCGGACGACATAACAGGTTCTTGTTTTATTGGGGGATCTGGTGGTTGGAGAGGGGACAACTCCATGTCCTCCTCTAAAAGTGGCGACTGATATGACTCAGTGGGCTCCTTTTTACAGTTCACGGCGTCTATGTCAGGTGTATCCAAACTGATGACAAGAGGGTTGTCACGGCAGCTTGGTGAATCATCTTCATCAGGCCATATTTGCTCAATTTTATTCTGTTTTGGCTCAACCATTTCTTGCACTTGCATTTCATCCTGAAAGCCAGTGAGGCTCTTTTCTAAATCAACACTTTTCAAATTAATTTCATTACGATTTGGTGATTCCTTGCTGAAGATGTTTAAAGACATCATCTCTTCATTTTTCATCTCTTTAACACCATATAATTCTCCACAGTTAAGACCGAGTTCCTCCTCCTGTTTGAAATCTTTCAACTCCTTGACAGCACTAATGGGCCAAGGTTCCTCTTGTTTAAACTGTTTGGGCTTAAGCAGCTCAAGCGAAACCTCTTCCTTGCTTTCTTTAACTGTTGTAATCTGGTCACTATGTTTTGATGACCCAAGACCATGAGTTGTGATGTCACCATCTAATTCTCCATACAAGTTAAGGCCGAGTTCCTCCTCTTTGAAATCTTTCAACTCCTTGACAGTGCTAATTGGCTGAGGTTCCTCTTCTTTAATTTTTTTGGGCTTAAGCAGCTCAAAGGAAACATCTTCCTTGCTTTCTTTAACTGTTGTAGTCTGGTCACCATGTTTTGATGACCCAAGACCATGAGTTGCGATCTCAACATCTAATTCTCCATACAAGTTAAGTCCGAGTTCCTCCTCCTTTTTGAAATCTTTCAACTCCTTGACAGCACTAATGGGCAGAGGTTCCTCTCGTTTTAATTTTTTGGGCTTAAGCAGCTCAAGTGAAACATTTTCCTTGCTTTCTTTAACTGTTTTAGTCCGGTCACCATGTTTTGATGACCCAAGACCATGAGTTGCGATCTCAACATCTAATTCTCCATACAAGTTAAGACCCAGATCCTCCTCCTTTTTGAGATCTTTCAACTCCTTGACAGCACTAATGGGCCGAGGTTCCTCTTGTTTCAACTTCTTGAGCTTAAGCAGCTCAAGTGAAACCTCTTCCTTGCTTTCTTTAACTGCTCTAGTCTGGTCACTATGTCTTGATGACCCAAGACCATAAGTTGTGATGTCAACCAACCGAGTCTCTTGTTTAATTGATGGTTTAAATGAAGCAGTCCCATATTCGTGTGCTCTTGCATCTTTCTCTGTCTTCACCGTCGTTGTAGACTTGACTGAACCAATAGTGGGCTCATGTAACTCAGTAGACATGGGCTCTGCAGACTTATGGGAGCTCCTTTCCGTACGCCGAGAGGTCTCTGATCGATCCTCTCGCCTTTTCCGCTCTCTAGACGTTGATCTTGATCTTGACTTTTGTCTCTTTAACCTATTGTCACCCTTATCCTTTGATGTTCTCCTCCTTTCTCTGGACCTAGATCTAGAGAACGAACGAGATCGCCTTCTTTCTTTTGATCTCTTCTTTCGTCTTTCTCTCCCTCGGTTGTCATTCCTCTCACGACTCACTCTTCTCCCACTTGTCTTCCTCTCTCTACTGCTGGAACTCGAGGAACACCTCCTGTCTCTTGACCGTTGACGTCTTCTCTCTTTCGATCTTGAGCGCTGCCTCTCTTTTGATTTTGAACGGGATCGCCGCCGGTCTCTTGATCTTGAGCGTGACCTCCTCTTTTCTTTTGACCTTGAGTGCTTCTTTTTATGGGAGTCTTTAGATGAAAGGCTTTGCGAGGTTGATGGGGACCGCTTCCTATCCTTGCACTGGGACTGGTGAGGTCTTTCCATTATGTTAGTAGCATTAAAGGCACCACTGACTGAAGGTAGCTCTTTACACACCCCATTTCCTTTGGAAGCTTGTTGTAGATTTGCTAGAGACTCTTCAAGGGACTTTGATTGGGGCCTGACGGGTGGAGGTTTAGCCTCAGGCTCAGACTTCACCTCCAATTTAACGTTTCTGTCACTGCATGATGAGCTTGATCTGGAGTGCTCCTGAGTTTTCCGAAATGGACTTTCTGGTGTTTCATGACTTCCAGGATCTATGCTAGCTTCGCATATAGTAGAATTTATAGAAGCTCCTGAGGTAGCCTGACTGTCGATTGTGTCTGAATGATGTGGTGATTGTTTGCACGGTTCGTCTCTGCAAGGATCTGGTTCTGTTTTAACTTCTGCACACATTTCCGAGTCTCTCTCCATATCTGAGTCCTCACTCATAGGCTCAGACTTGATTTGATGACAGGCATCCTCATTGACTCCAACTGCCACCTGAGACTCAGTATTTTGAGTGCCAACATCAAGACCCTCACCTTCTGGTTCATTATCAGATGAATCAGACCCTGTAGGGTTAAAGGGGTCATAGACTTCACACTTCTCCTCTTTGACTTTTCTTTTTAAAGACAACAGTATCTGTTTACTTTTATTACTCTTCTTTAATGATTCCTCATCATTCCCAGGCAGAGTCCCTCCTGATGCAGGAAGTCGCCGAGCTTGCCATGGGTTTCCACTCGTGTTTATACGGAAACTGACGGAGGAGGAGGACGGGCGTGAGTTTGCAGAGGCACTGAAAGATGATGTAGTGGAGGTGAAAGAGCTAGAAAATGAAGAAGAGGCACCAGTTCGGTCTGCTCTTTGCCTCTGAGCATCCACTGTCCTGTTTTGCTGACTTGTACCCATTCCTTGCTGGTCAACGGTACGTTCCCTACCTGTATTCCCTGCTAAGCTGGTCGCTGAAGACCCAGGCAAAGTACTGCTACTGCTGTCACTGCTACTATTTGCACTGGAGGTACTGTCCCTTTTAATTTTTGGTATCCTTGGCAATACAGAAACATCCACCCATACAGGCTTTGGAGGGGGCTTTCTCACAGGCGGTTGTCGGGCAGTACCCTCCTTGTCTTGATGGGGAGAGTCAGAAGAGCTATTTGACACCCTTGAGAGGGGTTGACCTCTAATCCCATTAGTGCTCAAGTGACCATTTCCAGGTCTTGGTGGATTTAGGGTGATGGGCCTGTGAAGAGCACCTGGATGCAAATGGGGCTGTCCCAAAGGAGATGGGTGAGAATGAGGAAGAAGTGGAGAGTGTATGGGTGGAGATGTGGGATTCTGTGGTGTGGAACAGGACCCATGAGAATTGTGTACTGGTGTGGACCTCCTTAATGGGCTAGAGGAAGGACCAGGCTGTTCAAAGGGGTGGATGGGACTCGTTTCTGAGTTTGGTGTGTTTGCGGTTTCCCCTGAGCTTGATTCTCTAGGGGTAGTGTTCCTTGGCAAGGACAGGGACACTGAAAGGAATGAACAAAAATTGGACTTTTGAAAGGATGACAATCATGCAGCATCAAGTCAAGCATTGTTGAAACCATCTACGCAGATGCATTTAAGGAGTACAATAAGGTCTGGCTTATGTTTGTGGTTGCAAATAGACGGTGTGTGTGTGTATATATATATATATATATATATATATATATATATATATATATATATATATACTTTATATACATATTAGGGCTGGGTATTGACACAAATTTCACGACTTGATTCGAATCACAAGCTTGCGATTCAATACTATATAGATTATTTGAGGGCTATCAGGTACAATACATGGCAAATTTCCTAGAGAATTTTTTATTTATTTATATTTTTCATTTAGAAAGAAACAGTGTACATTAATCAACATTCAGACAGATGTAAATATACTCAAGTTAGCCCAAAGGCAAATATAATGCTGTAAACTATACAGGGAACCCAGTTGGTACATCACTATAATATTAGGTTAAAGGTTTAAATGAACTGATTTGTAGGCTACTTACATTTAAATTACAAGTTTTTATAATATAACGCTATAATATTAAATTCTGAATGACATAATTATGTTTCTACTCTTTTTTTTTTTTAATAAACATTTAAATGGTGGCTGTCATAAAAACATGAAGGATTTATTCAAACATATTAAATACTGAAGTTAAGTAAAAATACAATGAATATGCAATATAGTCCACATATTTATCAAAATGCTCCTCTCTAAGTTTGTTTTCCTAGCTGACTAACATGTTTTTGGACAATGAATGACTTTTGAGTTAAATATAACATTACGTTTGTTTTATTGACGTCTTTCCATAGTTGAAACACCGATTGCAACATACCTTCTGATGTTCAAAATGAGAATTGATTAAAATCGAGAAATCAATACTTTTATACCCATATATACCCATACTATATACAGTTGCATAGTTAGTTAAAACTCAATCATCATGAATGTCAAGGCTTACAATGCCAAATGCCGTGCTGTCATCAGAAATGTGCAAAATATTTACATTGTACCTAATTTCAGTACCTGTACAACCCTAACTGAGGATAAAATTCTTGCCTGATATATGATATATATCCAAAGCATGACTTACCAGGTTTGGTTGCTTTGAGGGAACCATCTCTGTTGATGACCACATCAGAGCTGTCCATGAGAAGCATGCTCTGACCACTGAGAATACTCCCCAGCAGGTCTGGTACAGGGGCTTCCACCTGTGGGATACTCACACCTTGCCTGGAAACCACCACACAACCAGGATTTAAACACCCATTTAAACCCCAAACATATTCTCATTGTGATTTTCATCACCTTGAAGTAGAAATCATCTGTTTCCTCCATCGTGACCATAAAGAGTGATTCCCCCCCTCTAGTAGTTACCTGGAGAGGCCGGCAGATATGGGTCTGGCCACAGGCTGATGGGACCGCAAGGCAGAACGGGAGAGGCCACGGCGTTTGGCATCCAGAACAGAGGATGGTGTTGGAACTTGAATCTCATCCTCCCTAACAAGATAAATTGGAAGATTAACTTAGACACTGAACCACTTACTTCTTAGAAATATTTGACAAATATAAAAAATAAAACCAAGTAGAACTTCACCTATCGTCAAAGGGGTCTAGGTCAAAGGGATCTCCGTAAACAGAGAGGGAGGCTGCACCGATTTCTGCCCGCATACTTCCTAAACTGTACTCTGAAGGCCGATAAACTGAGGGAATGATGGAACCGGGCTTGGGCTTCTTAATCCCTAAATTCCTTGCAATACGACCTCTGGAATTCGTTTCCTTCTTTTTGACCTGAAGGGGCAAAAAGTTCAGTTTTATCAGTTTTTTTGCCAGACATGTAATTGCAAACTTTCACATGTTCTTGCATAGAGGAGGTAAAGCAATACTTTTAATCAGCAAAGCATTTATATTAGAGCTTTCAAAAACCCATTATAACAACCTTTCAACAACCTGACAAAAAAGAACAAAAACTGTAAAAATTGTCAAGAACTTACCAGTTTTCTTCTCAATTTTGACTTCCTCACTTTGCGTTTCCGTCTTCTCCTCACTCCCATGCTTTTTGTTGTTTTCCCCTCTGAGACTGCTGAGGATTTGCTTTTGGTTTTCCTTCTTTTAACTGGTAAGAGAATCCCATTTAAATCAGACAGATAGACTGAACCACACCGAACCAAACAATCAGGTTAATGAAAACTTAAAAGTCTAAATACAAATGATCCATTTCACGTTAACCAATGCCAAGAGGTCAGGCAAAACAGTAAAGTAGGTAGTAACACATGTCTCAAAAGTGTCTTCTGTAAAACATGTTATTTTACAGTAGGGTATCTGATTTCATGAATACATACACTTCTGTTAAAGTTTGGGGTAATTATTTTTCTTTGAAAGATATTAATACATTTATTCATTTTTGGGTTTGTTCACCCAAAAATAAAAATTATCCCATAAGCTTTATAATGGGAGTGAATGGGGCATAAGATTCGGAAGCCCAAAAAAAGTCCATTCATCAGCGTTTTTGTAAGAAAAATATCCATATTTATAACTTTTTAAACTAAAATCACTGGCTTCCGTACGCAAGTCGATTTCGAACTTTAACCTGATGCATGACGTATTGATGACGTACAGAGGATAGAGCAAAACAAAACACCGGTCACGAATTAGAAGTCTAAAACGAGAATTAAAGAGAAATGTTGGAGGAGCTTGAGTTTGTTGCCCAGACCTATTTGTCTGAACCACAAGAGATGTTCACTCTCACCTAAGCTTACGCTACTCCTACATCCTACGTCATACGCTGGAACTCGACTATCTTGTGAACGCAAAGACGGACGTTACCGGAAGCTAGTAATTACAGTTTATAAAGTTTTAAATATGGATATTTTTCTTACAAAAATGCATCGCTTCGCTTCAGAAGGCCTTTATTAACCTCCTGGAGCCGTATGGATTACTTTTATAATGGATGGATGTGCTTTTTTGGGCTTCAAAAAAGTCATACACGCCTAGGATGGCTTGAGGGTGAGTAAATTATGAAATAATTTTCATTTTTGGGTGAACTAACCCTTTAATTCCAGGTGTAAATGGCGGGTCTATGTGTCTCACCTGTCTTTCTCCTCCGGCGGGGTCTGGGGCGAGGAGTCAAGTCTCGCACATACACGGCTGTGTTGAGTCCGGCCACTACAGCATTGATGGTCTCATCCAACCATGTGGACTGCATCATATATCTGGGAGCAAGCTAAAATACACCACCACACAAATCAAGCACTCACTTAGCTCACAACAATAGTAGTACAGTACCGCAAAAAACATTCCCAAAGTTTAAACGAGTTTGTTCAACCACTAACTCCAACCATATGAACAAAGTTAAGTGATATTTTTTTTGTTCATGCTTATTCTAGCATGTAAGTATGTCATTTACTTGTACTTGAACAAAACAACATAAACATCCAAAGTATCCAGTTGTTTTTGCATTAAACAAACCAGTTAGACCAGATTCATCAGTGACACACAAATCTCAGCCATCAGCAAATCAGTCGAGACAATGTTACACACTTGTGATTAGAGAGCAAAGCAAATGCATCATGCAAACCTGTGCTGCTGTGCGTGCCTGTGTGATACGATGTCTGTTGACGTTGGCCCGAACTCGTTCACTCTGCTGGGTCCGTGCGATAGCTCGGGTTGGTCTAGACTGGGAACGGCTGGTGGTGGGGAGAGAGCTGCTCTCCTCTTCACTAATTTGTTCAGAACCTATAACAAGATGAAAAATATGGTTATTATTACAATATGTAACAAATCTAAAATGTAATGTTAATGTAAGCGGTTTTAAGAAATGAAAGATGACCTGATGTGCGGTTGTTGGCGATGCACTCTGGGCAGAACCATTCCTCTACAGGTACAGCATCCAGAGGCGGTGTGAGACATTCCATGTGATACCTTCCGTAAAAAAGTGAGTATAATATTGAATAAGTAGCCGAATTGAAATTAACCAATAAAACTGGGGTCCTGTAAATAGGCGGGGCTAACATGCAAGATCGTATGTTAAAGCAGTGTTTCCCAACCCTGTTCCTGGAGACACACCAACACCACACAATTTCCAACTCTTACTAATCAAACACACCTGAATCAACTCATCAGCTTGTTAGTAGAGACTCCAAGACCAGAAATATATGGGGCAGATACGGGAGACATCCAAAACTAGTGTGCCTTCAGCAGCAAGGTTGGGAAACACTGTGTTAAAGTACTAAACAACAAACACTATGACTAAATTATGACTATTCCTGGAAATTTAATTAGATAATAATTCTCTGATTTTTAAAACAACACTGTATATATTCAAATCACTGTCTATAAAAAGTTTGTCAGTGTCATGGTCCATGTCCAAATCGCTGCTTATTAACACAAATAAGCCGATGACACATGGTACCTCTGCACTGGTCAAGAGGACTAATCAGTCATTTGTGATCATTGGATAAGGAGATTATTTAATCATTTTATGGAGATTACTGGGGCAAACAGATCCCTTTATATATCAGACACCAATCTGAATTAATCAATTTAAACTCTTATACTTTTTATATTCTTAAAAATCTCTTTTACAAAAGTAAAAAAGGATTTGAACATAGCCCAGCATGACTAGAATGCTGCCCCAGAGACGAGGTAGGCCTAGGGTTGTCAAAAGTACCAACTTCGGTACCAAGTCGGAACTGAAATTTTACTTAAAACACCTCTGATTGGCCACTGTGTTCACGCACTCAGCAGATACAGTATGTCAGTGATTGGCTACAATGATCAACACTTCAAAAACATGTTGCAAATAGACATCATTGACACTCTTCACCAAACAGTAAGCGTACACGTGGGAGCGTTTGAAAGCAGGTGTCTATCAGCGGATCCCTAATATATACGCGGATAGATGCCAATCACTGACATAACTGTTGAGTGCGTGAACAAAATGGCCAATCAGAGGTGTTTAGGAATCTACTCAACAGGCTCAAAATGCCAGGGGCAAATGCTGGTATCGTCACATTTTTAAAATTTCAGTACTGACTTATTACCGAAGTCAGTATTTTTAACAACCCTAGCCCACATCTATATGTGCACAATATAAAATGATATAATCATGTCTTAATGCCGCACATTCTTAATTCAAAATAAAATGTTAATATTTTAATAATCTCCATTTATGATAATCCCAGGGGTTGAGTTAATATCTCTTAATATGTTGAAACCGAACATGTCTGGCACCACACCGTATTTAGCTGGTTTAAAATAATTCACGGCAAAACTGTAGTTGATGTCCATTGTCCACAGTAACTAAGTAGCTAGCTAACATGACATTAAATACTGAACCATATCTGATTCATTTCAACTTACCTCTGTCTGTGGGTTTTCTAATGCCTTACAAAATTCTTATTCGAGTCGCAAGTCATCAAATTTGGGACTCGAGTCAACATCCCTGGTTTGTCATACATTTCTTACCCAGCATCACAGCCATCACACAGCAGGAGACGATCTTCACGGTCTCGACCCCCGCAAACTTCACAGCTGGTCTGATCCAGGTCCACGTCCACCTGTTCCTCCCCAGGTTTTACAGGCTTCTTAACTGCAATCTAAGCACACACAAACCAATACTTTCCGATTGAGGCTGATATTATGTTGTGTTCAATGTGCCCTTCGAGTGGAGTCGGAAATATCATAATTATGATGTCCAAGCACATGAATGACCAAGAAAAGTTGTATTTAGAAAGGGGGAAAACTCTTTTTTTGACATCGTAAGTGATTTGAAACACTGATCAATGAGCGGAAGCAAGTGTGTAGCGAATGGTCTAATAATCACTCGACTTTCACATTTGTGAAACCACGTTGTGATATTATGTATAAATAAATGATTGAAATCAGTACATTTTGAATTCAGATGTAGTTATTAGGATTTATTATTCACAACATATTTCTTTAAATGTGGAAAACGTAAATGGAATCACAGAATCCTGTAATAAAAATGGAATTTACTGAACAACACAATGTTGTGGAATTTGACAAATTTTGGATACAAGTCGGGCTGTACACTTGACCAAATCACAATATGGACTTCTGAGGCAGCATAATGGTTTAATGATCTACAGCAAAACAGTGAGCTTTGGTGATAACTAAGCAAATATTTAATTACAACAATAGTAATTTGAAATGACATCAAAGTGGAAAACGTTGGCCAAAAAAAATAAATTTTATATAAAAACTGACCACTAACTGCAACTTCAATTTCATTTGAAGTTGTCAGATCACATACATAGAAACTCAAAGGTCTTCACGAGAACAAGTCAAAATAAACGTTCGGTTTACTTGAAGAAACTGTGACAGAACTATATTACTATTGGACAGTACAATGTACCTCTCAGAGTAATCATAAAACCAGGCTAATCAAAACACACAATAGAATTTTTTGAAAAAAATATAAATTCATAGTGCCCTGTTATTGTAAAAAAAAAAATAATAATAATAATAAATAAATAATAGAAAAAATATGTTGTTTATAAAGAGGAAAAATACCAATATTTGCAATTTTTGATCATAAAGTTTAATAAATGTAATTGATTATACATATTCTGAATATTAAAATTTAATTAAACAAATTAAAATGGAATCCAGAAATGTTAAATGGAAAGCACTGAATTTGGGAAAAAATAAAAAGTTTTTCATAGGGCCCTACATGTTGTAATAACGAATGCATGACTCAGAAGTATGAGTTTCATATGTGCAATTTAAGACAGCCCAAGTCCTCCTGGGAAGTCTGTATTTGTGAATTGGGAAGTCACAAATGTCACGAATAAAGAATGCGCATCAAGTGTGTTTTTGCTTTTTCATATTTTTATTCAATTTATCAAGTTGATGTAAACTAGGGATGTGCAACGATTAATCGCGATTAATCGTTTGCAAAATAAAAGTCTGTGTTTACGTAATATATGAGTGTGTTCTGTGTATAATAATTATGCATATATAAATACAGACACATACATGTATATATTTAAGAAAAATGTTAGATTTATATAAAATAGTTATATTTATATATAAAATAAAATATATATTTATTTAAACATGAATGTATTTCTTAAGTTTATACATGTATGTGTGTATTTATATTTGCATAACTATTATATACACAGAACACACACATATTACGTAAACACAGACTTTTATTTTGCCAACGATTAATCGCGATTAATCGCTGCACATCCCTAATGTAAACTGAATTGTTATATTGTTTGATCATAATTTTACAATACTACTATATTCAAAGACAATTCAAGTTTTCCCAGTTGTCATTACAATATTGTGTTGCCATTCATGTGCGTGAAACTCATAAACCTTTTCAGCATGACTAGAACACATCATTAAATCAGCACCTAATAAATAACTCGAAATGCCCATTCACACCAAGGACGATGACCATAAGTTTGTATGAGAATAGGGCGAACTACAGCTATAATGAAAATGACACAGAGGAACCGTATTGTTAGAATCACTTTCTGAACCTTTTTTTTTCTTTTCCAGCTGATGAATGATGAAAAACATTGACAACCAATCAGAATCGGCAGACGATATAACTGCAGCAAGCTTATAATAAACAGAACATTAACATCTATTGATGAGCAGCCTAATATAGTTATCATTATAGTTATAGTTCTTGGTGTGAATGGGCCTTTTATACGTAACAGCAATCCTGATGGAAAGACGTGACTCACTGTTTTTTGAACTTTCCCACCATGGCACTTTCTCAGGAGAATGTTATTAAAGACTATTCGGTCCACAGGACACGAGTTGGCATTCTGAAAAAAAAAATGTGACATTACTGTTTATGAACCAGAGTTATTATAGTTAACTAAAACTAAAACCATAAAAAAACATTTTTGTTACTTGAAATAAACGTTAACTGGAAAAAAAAATATATACATTTTATTTTAACTAGTTGCTGAGGTAATATATTTGTTAACTTAATGTACTAAAATATACTAAAACTGAAATAAAAGTTAATATAAACCTATATAGACATTTAAAAAACACTAAAAAAAATGACAAAAGCAAACAACAAAATTACTAATACTTTAAAATTAAACAAAAAAAGTTAATTAAATAATAAAATGAAAAATAAATAAATAATAAAAACTACGATAGTATGTCAATGATCATCAGGGTTCAAGCACTATTGGCCCATGTGGATGATGTGGTTTTTACAGTCAATAATTACAGAAAAAAAAAGTGAAATTTCAATTCATGTCCATGACAGGACGCCAAAACGTACGAACACAGGCCAATGAATTTTGAGCACCTATTAGACAAGGTTAACAGGTGCTGGTCGGAATTAAACTCGGTTGCTCTGTTTGACTCATGGCCCTTCGGTGCTTGGACCCATAATAAAATAACACTGTTATGAACAATACTGCATCAACCATTAAGTTGCTTCACCTGTATTTGCATATTATGAATAATGTTGAATAACTGTACAGAATCAGTGACCAAATATGAACAAGATCTTTATGTATGAGTGATGTAAAGGGTCTAAGCCCGTCAATCTTACCTTTGACCATTCCAGAATGCAGTCCAGACAGAAGTAGTGTTCGCAAGACTCCGGTGTGGCCACGGGCTGCTCGTGGAATGAGTTCAGGCAGATGGGGCATTTCTCTGAGTCCTCATCTGAGCTCAGGCCAGCTGCATCCACAGGAACATTCCCTGCAGCTCCTTCCAGGACACTGACGGAGTCCTCATCTGAGGATACAGGTAAAGCCTGAGTGTTTTTCTTCCCATGTTTGTTTGATGATGGTGTGGCCGGTCTTATGATATGAATATTTAGGGCAAAATGTAAACACGTCACTCCCAACGATACCACATGATCTGATATCTGCTGGAAAGCACTTTTATAAGAAAGTCACTGTATGGTTAGAATTTTTTTGAAGCATTGAAAATACATTTTGGTCCAAAAATAACAAAAACTACGACTTTATTCAGCATTGTCTTCTCTTCCGGGTCTGTTGTCAATCCGCGTTCGCGACTCCGCTTCTTCTTCTTCCCTGTTTTACGGCGGTTGGCATCCAGCTTATTGGTGCTTCGTTTACAGTCTGAGGGAGACGCACGCTGTAAACAAAAGAACCTTCGCAAACATGTCTAAGGATTTCGACACAGAGGAAGACTTGCATTTTTTTGCTCAGCCATATTTATTATGAGCACCAGATAACAAGTCAGCAGCGTCACTGTGGAGTCGTGAACGTGGATTGACAACAGACCCGGAAGAGAAGACAATGCTAAATAAAGTCGTAGTTTTTGTTATTTTTGGACCAAAATGTATTTTCGATGCTTCAAAAAATTCTAACTAACCCACTGATGTCACATGGACTACTTTGATGATGTTTTTATTACCTTTCTGGACATGGACAGTCTACCGTACATACACTTTCAATGGAGGCACAGAAAGCTCTCGGACTAAATCTAAAATATCTTAAACTGTGTTTCGAAGATGAATGAAGGTCTTACGGGTTTGGAACGACATGAGGGTGAGTCATTAATGACATAATTTTCATTTTTGGGTGAACTAACCCTTTAAGCAATCTATTGAATAAAGTGTTACATGAAGACGTGACGTGACTGGAGTGCTAATTTGCAGAGCTCGTGCTAACATACCCCTGTTGTTATGATCAGACGCTTTTCTTATGCTTTCTATAAAAAATGCTTGCTGTTTTCTCATTTTTGTTGTGTTTATTTTGTTACTGAGAAGAAAGTTTTTTACACATATTTACATATTCATCTAACCGTCGCTCTCAGCAGTGTGGGCGGCATCAGATGTTCGTTTACAGTATATCGCTGGTCACGCATTTCAAACTTCGTTTTACCCCTAAACGAAGAACGAAAAAGAACTTGGTTTGAAGTATACCGGGGCCTTTATGTGCAACAGAAATGGCAGCTCTCATCAGTTGGGCAATGTGGTGGTCACACCAGTGCGACCTCTAAAGGCAGGAACACACCAAGCTGATGCCGACGAACTAGTGGCGACGAAAGCAGACTGCGGGGTTGGCTCACGTCGGCAGCGTCTGGGTCCAAAGTTGCCCTGACACACCAAACCAACGCTAGACAGCCGACGGCCAAGTAGGACGTCAGTTCTGCACCTGCGTGAGATGAAATGCCTTTTCGTACCAGCAGGCGGCAGTAGCTGAGCAGCCAATCAGAATGATCAGATGGCCCGACGAGCTCCGACGGCGAGTCAACATTTCGAATCGGCTGAAAAAAAGCCGACAAGGACCAACTTCAGCCGACGGTGTGGAACACACTGAGAAAACTTAGTCGGCCGACGAACAAAAACTGCCCGACAGCCGACCGTCGGCTTGGTGTGTTCCTGCCTTAACAAAATTTAGTCCCACCGACAGGAAAAAAGGATGCAAAATGCGACCATTTTGTCGCAGTCTGGAATCCTGATATGGCATTTATGTTTATTACACAGAATGTTTAATGCTGTTTAATGTAAATACATGTATGATTATTAATCTTGATATTGTAATAACGATTATTAATGCTGATTAATAAAACATTTTTTTTGTGGGGAAAAAGCATATCATATTCTGGCTTCAGACATAAGCTAAGAACCATTTATAAATGTATTGCTTTTTACGGATTAGAAAATCAAGACTTCACATTGGTTATTTCAGTAGCATGGAAAAAAAAAAAAAGTTATTCAAACCTGGAAAAAAAATAATACAAAGAATGCGAGTGAAGAACACCGAAGTAAACAGAGTTATGCACTTTCACAAAAACTCCTGTTACAATCACTGAAACTGTCTACACTGTAAAATTAATCTCTTACTTGCATTTTTTCTGCACTTTGATGTTATGATGATGAGAGAACTAGTGCGAATGCAGATTCAGAAGTCAGTCAGAATGTCAATCTAACATTCTCTGCAGAAGAATCAAATGCCTCTGATTGGACATTGCATTCATAAGCTCAACAGAAACGTGTGTGCTTAGTTATAAAGCTCAACGCTGCATATGAAATATGATGCAACATGAGTAAATCTGCAATAAATGTAATGCTGCAATCAATACTTTTCATTCATTTCACACTGCACTTTAATCGTGACAGCCGTAATAGATCTGGCCTAATTGTGCTGGGGCATGTTTGCCCCCTTATTTTGAATTTGTAGCATTTTTGAAAGTTCCCTTTCATTTCTGACCCTGATGTGCATGGACAAATCATTTGTAATAAACACTGCAATATTCCATAAAAAAAAAAAAAAAGAATCATAAATTTTGATTTTGTAGTGAGAAATACACTATTCATTCCATCTCAATTCTTTCAATATAATTAACTAGTTAAACTGACAAGCATAAAAGTCAATGCAAAGGCATGCTGAAGTTAAATCTTACTTTCACTTTCACCCTCATCATCTTCCTCCTCCTCCTCTCCATCAAGGACATCCTCCACTTCATCATCATCATCATCTTCCTCGCTGCCTGTTTCTCCTTCCTCTGATTCCCCCTCATCTTCAGAGTCGTCCTCTGAATTGGTATGACAAGCAGGAAGAGAAGTCACATAGAGTAAAAGAAGAAAATGAATAAAAATATGTATTTATTAAATGCAATCCTAAACTTAACTCTTTAAAGCTTACTGAATCATATTTGATACACAAATTTCTAAGGCCTCTAAATGATCAACATGACCACAACTTTGATGTTTTCTGCTGTCTGATTGATAGTTTATACTTTTTTTAGCAAGTAAAAGGTCTTATAATCTAGTATAATTCTAAAAAGTCATGGCATGTATCTTTTGTTGTGAAATCTTTACTTGTAATTTACTTTTAACTTTTATATTGTTACTTAGTAATGTTTCAAGATGAACACTTACTGTAACTGAACTGAAGCAACTTTACTTGATTATCCATATATAATTTTTTAGAAAAATCAAATATGATACATCAGGCTTTTGGAGAATGTTTATTTGTATCATTCATTATGTTTTGCCCCCCCACAATAAAAACTACAGAGTTTTTATCATAAAACTAAGCATTTAAATATCATCTTAAGATATATCATTGAGAAACTGATATTTATATGCATTTTATATTTTTCTTTCCACTATATCATATGAGCAATAAAAGCCTGATGTATCAAATAGGATATGAAACATAAAGGTTCAATAAACTATTTATTTATTTATTTCGATATTTTAAATAGGGTTAAATAGGGGCTAGAGATGCATTTAAGGCCCACAACACATCCCTGTGTCGTTCCCTTCGCTGACAGAAGACCACTAACCGTCATCAGAGATGATGGACATGGCAGGTCTTTTTCCTTTTCCATGGGAGACATTCCTGTTGATCAGCTCATCCTGGCTGTCCTCCTCATCCATGATTATGCTCTGATATAATCTAGATATTTTTCAGCACTGAACAACCTGTAAGGCACATATGCATTATACAATGTGAACATCCACTCCAAATGTGACCAATATTTAAATAGTGTCAAACAGAATTAATACATCAGAATAAGCTAATAAACGAGGTTAACTATCTTTATCACCAAATATAATTTATCAACACTCATCTGTGTACTCATTTTAAAATACACTATCACCCAAAACGATTAGCTTTCACGTCAAGCTTAAATGTCCTCAGAAATGTTTTGGATTTTGTAGTTTGATACAGATGGTTCAATGCACATAACTCTCAATGCTTCTATTATACGGAACAATGTTATTGACTCGATGCTAACGGCAAAGATCAAGCCAGCTAATAAAAACACTAACCTGCTACATTTCATTTAAACTACACATTCAGGACAGTTATAAAGAGGCTGTAAACATGAAAAATAATGAAATGCAAAACACCAAAAGTCATTTTATTTTGTGAAAGTGAGCCTTGAGCACTTGTCATATAGCTAATGCTAACGCTAACACGCTATCTGTGTTTCTTGCCCTTAGTCTAAATTTAACTCTTCAGCTATTTTTGTTATATGTACTATCCAGGCCGTATCCATGCAGCTTTTAGAGGCGATAAAAGTCCCATTTATTTAATTCATCGGGGAGGTTATAATTTTGAGCATTTGTACCTACCCTGTAAGGATGTGTAAGACATTATTTGTGTTTTGAAGTCCGTTTGTCTTTGACGCTAGTACGCTACCGGCTGGAGAAATTACGAATCCTACTATGGCAAGGAATTGCTCATGAATATTAATTAAAGTTTCGTGAGGTCTGCCCAATAGGCTTTATACGACTGCCCGAATGTAGGCGCTAGTGAGCTGGCTACTTGGGTAAATGTTTTGGCTTATGAATATTAATTAGCACGTAGATTAATATTCATGAATTGAACTTTCAACTGTGTAAAACAGTGACGGTGAGCACACACACCATAACCTTTGTTTCCGTTTTTGTTTTTTTACAATATTGTTTACTTCTCTAGCCTTCCCTATAATTCTGTAAAAAATAATTGATATATTTACACTATTTTTTTTTATCAGCTGACCAATATGTCAAAATTGAATTCTGATAGAGTTGTTGTCCCTATTTTTTTATTCATTCATTTTAGTCACAGTATTAAATAATTTGCATTAACCTATTTACTTTATTTAGTAAATACAGAGCCTCTAAAAAGATATGAGCTGCATCTGAAATCATATACTGTCTGAGTAGGTACTACATTTGAATTTAAATTTACTTCATGACCATTGAAAAAGTCGTTCTATATAGTACGAATGCGTGTAGTATGAATGGAATCCGGATGTACTGCATCCGCCATGTTGTTACTGTCACATGACCTACCAGCGTCAGTTTCGTTCCCTCAACTTAATTCACAAATCCTCTCCCGTGGCCTCATCATCGGATAGCAAAGTGTCCATCGTATGCACACTTCAGAATTTCGCAGGAAGTAGTCATTCGAGTACTTTTCACCTACTGTTTTTCGAATACTATGAATTCAGACATACTACTCTGTTGTTCACAGACTGTTTTTCACATACTATATAGCCTAGTAGAGAAGTATTCGATTTCGGACGCAGCGATGGTGATGGCCTAAGTCTAGGGAAAAAATTAGATGGGAAGAAAAATTATAATTTTATAACATAATGCTTTTGCAATCTAACTCAAAACTTTTGCGTTCCCCCAAGAAACTTTCGCTGCGTCCACAATCGAATACTTCTCTACTATATAGTATGCGAAAAAACAGTATGTGGACAGAGTAATATGTTCAAATTCATAGTATTCGAAAAACAGTAGGCGAAAAGTACCTGGATGAGTTACTACTTTCGGCGAGATTCTGAAGTAGCTACACATATGATGGACACTTTACTATCCCATGAGGCCACAGGAGAGGATTTGTGAATGGAGTGGAAGGGACGTAAGTGACACTGGTAGGTCATGTGACAGTAACAAAATGGCGGATGTAGTATGCCCAGATTTCAATTATACTACTTTAATTCCTACTATATATATTTTTTCAACGGTCATGAAATTCAAATGTATTACCTACTCAGTATGCGATTTCGGACGCAGCTTGTGCATTCATTCACAAAACTTTTGAGGTGGGGGGGGGGGGGGGGGGGGTATATTTCAGCGCAATGATTTGTAGAGTGTGGGCTGGTATTATTATTATATTTGTGATACTGAAATTGAGATTTATGAAATTTAAATGGTATCAAAAATATTGATATCATGAAAACCTTACTTAAAGCAACAACAACAACAACAACAACTATATTGTGATAAATATCGTTATCGAGAAATAAAATTACTCATATTGTGATATAAGATTTTGGTCATATCAAACCCCAGTATGTTTGAAACCAAGTGTGCCATACAAGTCCTGAAAAGTGAAGCCAAAGCATCTCGATCGCCCCCAGGTGGTTGGTCCCCAGTATATGTCATAAACCCCGCCCTCTCCATTTAATGTAACAGGACGTGAGACAAACTAACCAATTAATTTTCAGTTAAAATAATCCAAATCAAAAGATGGTTTCTGTCATTTTATGTAGTTTTTATCATGCTGATGTAAGTTCAAGAGCTCGTTTTTTTAATTAGTTTGGTTTTAGTTAGTTATTTGATGCTATAAAAACAGGTGTGTGACGTCATGATTGACAGCTGTGATTGACAGCATCTCTGAGCGAAGTAGTCACTGAGGTACCAACAGACTTTTTTTTCAGGATTTTCGAGAGGAGATCGGAGCTTTAACTTTAATTTCTACATTTCCAGATCCCCCTGAAATGTGATTGGGCTAGTTTTGAGTAGCAATTGGGTGGGTTTTGTTGTGAAAACCTAACAACCCTGTTGATAGCGTGCGGCTCCACTTCATGCCTACTACTATGCAGACTCAGGTCCCAAATCAGCACAAAATGTCAGGGACATTGGTGGCTTCACTTATCTACAAATGGAGGTGCGTCATCCATATATTTTTACAGTCTATGTTTGAAACAAAATACTATATTTCTACAGAGCCCCACACATGACATGCAAGAAAAAAAATTAAATTATGCGCACGATTTACTATTTCGTTTCGTCGATTTACTAAAACGTGCCCCCGATTTATAAATCGTGCACATGATGTATAAATCGAGGGAACGAAATACCAAATCATGTGCATGTTTTAGTAAATCAAGGGAACGAAATACTAAATCATGTGCACGTTTTAGCAAATCGAGGGAACGAAATAGTAAATTGTGCGCACGTTTTAGAAAATCGAGGGAACGAATTAGTAAATCGTGCGCACGTTTTAGCAAATCGAGGGAAAGAAATAGTAAATCATGCGCACGTTTTTGCAAATCGAGGGAACGAAATAATAAATCGTGTGCACGTTTTAGCAAATCGAGGGAACGAAATACTAAATCATGCGCACGTTTTTGCAAATCGAGGGAACAAAATAATAAATCGTGTGCATGTTTTAGCAAATCGAGGGAACGAAATAGTAAATTGTGCGCACGTTTTAGTAAATCAAGGGAATGAATTAATAAATCGTGCATGATTTAGCCAACTATTTTTTTCCTGCATGTCATGTCCTGGGCTCCGTACATTTCTGCTCTTATTTATGTGGTAAATAATATGCATACTGTGCACCTTATGTGAAGTTTCTCAAGGGGAAGCAATACATTTGCAATAGAACATTAAAAAATGTAAACAAACGAAAAAACATAACATAATTCTTTATAAATATATATTGTTTCCTATCTATTGTTTTTCTCTCCCAGTCCCTTTAGGGCCTCATAGGTCAACATTCGCTAATCAGCTTTTTACTAGTTTATTTGTTCATTTATTTATAAAACATATTATATTTAATATATAATTACTGTATTAGTATTATTATTAAATATAAATCAACATTTTAAAACGAAACGGCCTGCCCTCCTTTTTCTTTATTTCAAAATCCTCAACTTTATGTTACAGCCGCTTACGTTGAGTTTTCAAAATGATTTTTCGCGCCGTCTCTCTCTCTCTTTCTCTCTTTCTCTCCCTCTCTCTCTCTCTCTCTGTCTGTCTCTCTGCATCCTTCGTACGTGCACATCAACACTAGCTTCATGGCTTTACTATACACAGGCGAACAGAGTTCAACCACTTTCAAGACGCGGGTGGAGCTCTTTTTTTCGAAAACACGTAAAAGTAATATATAATTGTATCAGTTGAGCTATATGACATCAGTGTCCACTGGCAAAAATCAAAATACAAAGTGCGATTCGTAAATTACTATAAATATACCAGAAAAGAGGAAAGTAAGCGCGCCGAAAATGGTTCATTCCTAAAGTACGACGTGCAAAACCGAACGCGCCGCACCCCGCTATAACTCTCAGAAAATCCACCAAACAAGTTGATGGTCATAGACAAGCCCCTCTGACGCTGTAATTCGATAGTTCCATTTAATAGGCGGGCTTTCAATAAAGGAATCGGCCGACTATTGGCTGACTGTCACGTCAATCAAACGCTGATTTGCATAAGCAGGTCAGGTTGCAGTTGCAGGGGAGTGGGCAGGGTTGGGATAGCGCAAGTGAGCTGAACTTCTGCGCTGGTGTAGTGTACTATCCTCAATTTAATACTTTATTTGAGAAATTATTTTCTTTGATGAAAATAGCTCTTGCTGCGTGTGTTCTGACAGGACACCACTGAGGAATGTTGGATTTGCTATTCTTCGTGTAATTAATGGGTTTATTGGGAAGTTGAGGTGAGTAAGTGTGGCTTTTACCTCTAATTGTCTGTCAAAATAATATTTATCTGTTTATTTGAACAGTTTATTTTATCCTTTAACATTTCTGCTTTATTGTTGTTGTAACGAGACATATATAGCGATACATTAATATTTTACCATCAGTGATTAATTAAAAATTGAGAACTATATTGATTGAAAAATGCTTTATTTATATTTTCAAACATATTCAGGCGTTTCATCCATAGGCCACATGGTCGAAGAATATATTATATTAATTTATAACTCATGTAATGATCATATATTAATAAAAATAAATGAATTTACATATGTACATCATCATGTATGACTGTTTAGCTACAGCCTATAACATGTACTATATGTATTCAGATATTTACAGTGATTCCATGGTTTCCTGTGGCATCAGAACTTGTGATTTCTGAAAGCAGGTAAGCCACTGACTAACGCACATTGCGCCTATTCTCCACTCCACTGTGCGTGTGACAGCGGCTAACCAGCTTTTGGATGTGTGCCTGACTTCAGCAGCCGTGGGAATGTCCCACTGGAGACTACTTAACGGATATAGTCACCGGAGGGACACTTTTGGGTCCACGGTCCCTCTACAAGTCTTTGTTGCTGTAGCTCAACTGGTAATGCTTGAAACACGAAGGTTGTGTGTTCGATTCCCATGGAGCACATGTCCTGAATAAATACACTGGGATCAATGTACAGTAAATGTAAATTTTGTATGACATCAGCCTACGTGCAGTGTGTCACAGCCAGTGCTGGATATACATGTGCTCCTGTACAGTCTTGTGTCATACCGATTAAACTTGTGTCTGTAGATTAAGTTTAGTATGCAATAATGATTTTATCAATATATTTTGCATGCATCCAGCATCTCTGAACTTCTGAACTTGTGGGAGTGTCATTATGTCAGCTGAAATAACTTTGAATCATATTTTCACAACTTCAGTGTGACAATCAGTGTTATTTTCCATTAATTTTTCATTAAAGTTTCGTTTTCAGTTTTGGTTGTGTACAGTAAATGTGGTTTAGTAGATGTTATCTCTTTTCAATATGTTGGTGATTTCATGATATGACACTATATTATATTATGAAAATATATCAAATAAAATATAAAGTAAATCTTAACATTTCCGCATATGTTATGTTATGTTATGTTATGTTATATTATATTTATTAATATGTATTTGAAATAACGTATATATTTAGCAAAAACGTTTGTAGTAAGATTTTGCTAAAGAAATGGGTGATGCAGTATGAAACCAAGTAAACAATTTGTTTACAATTACAAATAAATTAAATTTATTTTAAAATTAATACAAAAATTCTTTTAGCAACAAAATATTGAAGTAGTTGTACGATTTTTCTAAATAAATTGTTAACATGGTGCAACACGAAGTTAACAATTTAAAAGTTAAATTTGGTAAAAATAAAATAAATGAAAAAAAAATTAATACTTTTTGATATGTTAATGTTTTCATTATATTATATATTTTATACTAGGATCTATTTTATATATTTATTATGTTTTATATTATATATATATATGTTTACATTTTAGATATAATATAAAATATGTATATTATATAAATATAATATTTATATATATATAAAATTTTTGATATGTTAATGTTTTCATTATATTATATATTTTATATTATGGATATATTTTATATATTATGTTTTATATTATATATACATACATATATATATATATATATATATATATATATATATATATATATATATATATATGTTTACATTTTAGATGTAATATAAAATATATATAAAATATGTATATTATATACATAAAATTACACACACACACACACACACACACATATATATATATATATATATATATATATATATATATATATATATATATATATATATATATATATTAGATATAATATTATATATTATTTATCCTAATATTTCAGAATACAAATATGCTTTTAGCAACAAAATATTAAAGATTGTGGTAAAATTGTGCTAAAAAATGAGTAACATGGTACATCAGGCATTGACTTGAAAAGCACTTTATATTATTGACTGAATTTAGGTGATTTATAGTTACATTTTGGAGTTTGAGTTCCATAAAATGTAAATCCCGCCTCCTAACATTAAATCAAATTTCGTATCAATTCTCAATGGCCATTATTCGTTATAACAACCGTTATTGGGATGTAGCAGCCGAAAAATCATTATTGTGTCTTGAGCCACGATAGTGCTGTTAACAGCTCTGGCCCACTTAAGGGAATTCATCACAGATTAGAGATTTGATTTGATTGAATCACTTTTGAACCTGCCCTTTTTGTTGTGATTAAACCCCCTTGGTGGAATGAATTTAAAAATGTAATTCTCATTAATGGAAATTCATGACCATCGCCCTATACTTGTGTTTATCTGTATCTATAGCTCCTATAGCTGTACAGTGTGTGTTGACTGCCATGAGGATTTGAGGCTTATCTCCAGCCATGGCAGACGGTTCCTTGATCTCATCCTTATAATCCACTTTCATATAGTTATTCATTATATCAAAGCACCCAACTAATAGAGAACAACTCAAACAAACACGTGTGTAATTCATTGTTGTTGGTTTTTTTTTTACTGAATCATAGTGCTTAGTGATGTTTACAGGACATTTTTAGTAAAATGCAGCAATTGTTTGGACACCTTTATGGTGAAGTGGAAGAACAGATCTGTGATGTCAAGGTAAGATGTGCAGAGTTTTTTTCTGTAATAAATGAAAATTGTGACTTCCTTTTTTTATACAACATGACATTTCTGGGTTTAGTTTAGTGTCTGCTAAACTTAATTCCTAGAACCATATTTCACTCAATGAACTTTCACTGTTTCGCTCAAACCATCCTTGTTCACATGACTTAAAAATCTCATGTAACTACATGAACTTAATTTATCTGAGTTGTTTCTACTAAAAATGAGAATTGCCAGCTTTACTTAAGTGTTTGTTCAGTGGAGCGCACAAATTAATGTTGACATAACTAACTGGGCAGTGGATCTGTAGTTCCCAGCATGCTTTGTAAGGGACTGCATTATGACAATAAATTTAGGGATTAAAGTGTTATTTTATGTGTTTTCAGTAAAGGGAAAGATGTTTAATGTTCAGTTATGTTGGGCATTTAGAGGAGTTTCTGTAATGTTTTTGTATTTTTTCAGAGACCAAATAGTTAATTTAATAAGGTAAATTAAATCAATAAACGTGTTCACCTTATGTAATAAACATAACATTATTAATTAAACTGCACATATAAATATTACGTAACAGTGACAAATTCAAATTATTTGTATTTACTCAAAGAAATGTCAGCTTTACTTGAATTTCTTTTGTTCATACAACTAAATTGTTATTTGTACAAAGTACTCATTATAGTTGTGTGGAAACACTTGACGCTGCTTTTTTAAGTAAATCCAACAATTAATTTTTTCAATATTCATATATTACAATTCATAATTATTAGAATTTAAAAAAAAAAAAAAATCAACATCAATGAAAATATCTATTTTTTTAAATAAATGTAATAATATATTAATATTATGTATATTAAATGTGAAATGTATTGTAGTAAAACATACATTTAATGCATAAATATAACAATGAAATAATAAAATAACTAAATAAATATATATATATATATATAAATATTTACTTGTGGAGGTCAGGCCAGCTTTACTATCTGCTTCTTAAGTTGTGACGTAAGGAACGCCATTTCTGGGTCCAAGCCTCAACTCGTTTCACTTGAGAATGTGCATCTCCACGACCGTTTATGAGCGCTGTTTATTCATATTAAACATTTAACATTTTAAAGTTAAACATTTAAAATACTTACAGCCTACACAACAGTCTCCATGCGCACAGCATCACAGACATTAATATTTCAACGATTTATAAAAGATGAATCACTGTCTGGCCAACTGGGATTTTGGTATGGAGATAAAGTTATGATTATAATTTTTTGAAGTATTATACACTACAATGTGTGTGTACATTAGCACCATTTGTTGTTTTCTTGTGGTATGAGATAGAACGTTTGTACCCGGAAGAGCTGCAGCGTGACGTCAGACTTAACAACCGAATAATAACACTTAATATCAAGAAATTCTGAAAAATAATGTTAATTGACCCTTCGCCGGGAGTTTGATTGACAAGCGATCTAACCAATCATAGCACAGAATCCGCCATTTGGTCCAACAAAGCAGTCAGGAGTTAGAAGATTAACCTCAGTGGTCTTGAACTTGAAAAATGGTGTGTAATTACGTCTTTCCGCGTTTGAAACAACATTCCTTCTGATGTTCATTCATGTTTATTTGATGCTATAAATTAACTAGTAGGAAGAGATGAAGAGTTCATGAGCTGCATGAGCTGAGGCGCTACAGCAATCTGTCACACATTAAAGAGCCACAAAACGGTTTTTATTGTTCGAATTTCTTAAAAAATTACACAATTTGAAAGCTGGGACTTTGTTTAATATCATAATTAACCTGCTCTGTCTTGTCTGTCGATGTGTTGTCAGTGTCCTCTTTGCTCCGCGATGTATTTTTCACTCTGTGTGGCGTGACAGCGCCGTGGCTTGTCGGACAAAGCAACAGTAAATAAGGGGGGTGGGTCTTTGCGAAGGCGTTTTACTCAAATTATTATCTTAATAAGTGGTCTGAAACCTTTGGACCCTACTGTATATACTCTCAGTGTACTTTTAGAAAAATTGAGACACTGTTGTAATTTTTATTCATATTTTGAATTAGTTTTTATTTTTATAATAGTTTGTATTAATTATTTTTAAATGTCTATATAGTTTTTATTACTATTTTCAATTTTAGTTTTAGTTATTTTAGTACATAAAGTTAAACTAAATGAAAATAAAAAGCTGAATAATTAGCAGAAATAATTTTTTTTTTTTGGTAACACTTTACAATAAGGTCCATTAATTAACTTTAGTTAATCATGTGTTACAGTATTTGTTAGTTAATAAAAATTCAACTTTGTTTGTTAATGTTAGGTCCATTAAATACTATTAACACAACTTTGATTTTAATAATGTATTAGTAAATGTTGAAATTAACATTAACCAGGATTAATAAATGCTTTAGACGTATTGTTCATTGCTAGTTCATGTTAACAAATGGAACCTTACTGTAAAGTGTTACTGTTTTTATATTTTATATATCAGTTAAAGTCAATTAATTATGGTTTTAGTTCTAGTAAACTATAATAACCTGGTATAAACAGCAGTTGTGTGATATGAATACTCATTTTAGCCATAATGTATATTATTAATCCAGTTTAAGAGTTAGAAAACATTCCCTGTGTTTGTTTTCACTTATGACATCTGAACTTATGTGAATCAGTAATGGAAAGTGGCATCGCTGAACTGACAAACCATCAAGCGCAAGTCATCTAAGACACAATGCACAGTCTTTATTATACTTAAATACATAGACAAAAGTAAAAGTTCTCGAGATAAAATCTGGTAATATTTTACAGTAAATACATGTTTTGAAATGTACCAAAAAGTAGTAAATATATAATTAATATATATATATTCATATATACAGGATATATATAACATAAGCGGATATACTGATGACAGTTAAGACAGCGGGGTTGAATACAAGCAGAAAGTCATTATAAATCCTTAGCCCTGTGCTTCAGGTTTATTACCGCCAAGACGATTCCCTGGATGTCAGGACTGCAAGACACATAGAAAAGTACATTGAGTGAGGCTGTTGGGAATAGCAACCATGACAGGTACAAAAATACTTCATCTGCGGGGGTTTCAGACACATTCCCATGCACACAGCAGCTGAGAGAGCACAGAAGGAAACTTCAAACCCAGGGAAAAGTCTGTATGTACCCTGTGTTTTAGCAGTTGCGAAACCAGCAACATACTGCCTCAGTCTTACTGATGAATTTGTAATGTAGCACAAGGCATTGATAATGTGTGGGAATGATGAATTCAACATCATTTGTTCTTTGGAAATGGCAAATACACACAGAGACGTTCCAGCAGTTTTACTTTGCAGGTTTATCCAGAAAGTGTCCCGATAGTAGCAGATACAGACCAGAAAAACAAGTGATCACCGGTAAAACATCTACTCAAATATGATGTTCTTGTCATTTATATGTTGTATTCCACTTTTAAGAAAAGTCACAGCTTTGTAATTGTTTGAAAGTATATGAATATGGAAAGGTTCATATTTTTGAATACTTGTGCAGCCATTTGTTTACAATCGGATGCTTTCAAAATGACTTATGTACAGTCACAATCTTTGTATTAACATTCAGAATGAATAAAATGACTGTTTGTCCTCTCACTCACTCACTCTTGGGGACAAATAGTTGTTTAAGGAGACAAGAGATATTAACATGTCACAAATGAAAGCCATCACATTAGATGTGTTAAAGTGATAGTGATAAGATTTTTTTTTGTGATTTACTCTTATGATGTCCAAACAAATTTTCTTTATTCCATGCGTGGAACACAGGAGGAGATATTTAGCAAAATGTTCATGCTGCTGCTTTTACATTCGAAATCATATAGTAACCAGGGGCAAGATTCACGAAACATTCTTAAAAGGTTAGTTTACCCAAAAATGAATATTCTGTCACCAATTACTCACCCTCATGTCGTTACACATCTGTAAGACTTTCTTTCTTCTTCAGAACACAAATGAAGAGCTTTTTGATGAAATCTGAGAGCTTTCTGGCCCTCCATAGCTATAGACAACTACCAATTTGACGCTTAAAAAAAATTAATCAACAGCCCATCGGCTAATTTTCATGTTTGTTCTTAAACATTTGCTTTGGATTGATCCATTTTTAGAGTTTAAACCAAAAAAATGCTGTTTTATCAGAGAAGGACAGGTATGATTCAGTTTACGGCACTTCTCATTCATTTCTATGGTGTCCGCAAACAGTGATTGTCTGTTGCACAGCTCTGAACGAAGTTCAATGACGTCAAGTCTGTAATGTGATGTGGTTGGCCATTACACTTTCTCCAGTGGTAGAGCTTCTGACCCTTGTATCTCCCAATAATAAGACCATCTCCATCTCTCAAACATGATGTGTAACAAACAAGAATGAGCTTTCTCAAAAACCAATGAGATTCAAACGTGCTGCGTAACATGAGAATGAACCTCATTGGTTCTTGTGGAAGTTCAAACGTGCTGCGTAACACAAGAATGAACCTCATTGGTCCTTGAGGAAGCTCAAACGTGCTGCTTAACACGAGAATGAACCTCATTGGTTCTTAAGGAAGCTCAAACGTGCTGAGGAGCACGCGAATGAACCTCACTGGTTCCTGAGGAAGCTCAAACGTGCTGCGTAACATGAGAATGAACCTCATTGGTTCTTGTGGAAGTTCAAATGTGCTGCGTAACACGAGAATGAACCTCATTGGTTCTTGAGGGAGCTCAAACGTGCTGCGTAACACATGAGAATGAACCTCATTGGTTCTTGAGGAAGCTCAAATGTGCTGCGTAACATGAGAATGAACCTCATTGGTTCTTGAGGAAGCTCAAATGTGCTGCGTAACATGAGAATGAACCTCATTGGTTCTTGAGGGAGCTCAAACGTGCTGCGTAACACACAAGAATGAACCTCAGTGGTTCTTGTGGAAGCTCAAATGTGCTGCGTAACACAAGAATGAACCTCATTGGTTCTTGAGGAAGCTCAAACGTGCTGCGTAACACAAGAATGAACCTCATTGGTTCTTGAGGAAGCTCAAACGTGCTGCGTAACACAAGAATGAACCTCATTGGTTCTTGAGGAAGCTCAAATGTGCTGCGTAACACACGAGAATGAACCTCATTGGTTCTTGAGGGAGCTCAAACGTGCTGCGTAACACACGAGAATGAACCTCATTAGTTCTTGAGGAAGCTCAAATGTGCTGCGTGACACACGAGAATGAACCTCATTGGTTCTTGAGGGAGCTCAAACGTGCTGCGTAACACACGAGAATGAACCTCATTGGTTCTTGAGGAAGCTCAAATGTGCTGCTTAAATTAACACGAGAATGAACCTCATTGGTTCTTGAGGAAGCTCAGTCGTGCTGCTTAAATTAACACGAGAATGAACCTCATTGGTTCTTGAGGAAGCTCAAACGTGCTGTGTAACACAAGAATGAACCTCATTGGTTCTTGAGGAAGCTCAGTCGTGCTGTGTAACACAAGAATGAACCTCATTGGTTCTTGAGGAAGCTCAGTCGTGCTGCTTAAATTAACACGAGAATGAACCTCATTGGTTCTTGAGGAAGCTCAGTCGTGCTGCTTAAATTAACACGAGAATGAACCTCATTGGTTCTTGAGGAAGCTCAAACGTGCTGTGTAACACAAGAATGAACCTCATTGGTTCTTGAGGAAGCTCAAATGTGCTGCGTAACACGAGAATGAACCTCATTGGTTCTTGAGGGAGCTCAAACGTGCTGCGTAACACATGAGAATGAACCTCATTGGTTCTTGAGGAAGCTCAAATGTGCTGCGTAACATGAGAATGAACCTCATTGGTTCTTGAGGAAGCTCAAACGTGCTGCGTAACACACAAGAATGAACCTCAGTGGTTCTTGTGGAAGCTCAAATGTGCTGCGTAACACAAGAATGAACCTCATTGGTTCTTGAGGAAGCTCAAATGTGCTGCGTAACACAAGAATGAACCTCATTGGTTCTTGAGGAAGCTCAAATGTGCTGCGTAACACACGAGAATGAACCTCATTGGTTCTTGAGGGAGCTCAAACGT